>NC_081342.1:31866914-32009876 GCF_029784015.1 Lycium ferocissimum | reverse complement strand
CTTTTATACTCGTCGTATTTCGCCCTTTTTTTCCCGGGGCGTTTTCCCGGAGTGTATCGGAGGTAGGCTATTGCTATAAGATGTTCGAGGCCGGATTGGCGAGCTCCATTTCCCTTCCTGAGTGTTGCCGAGTCAAAGTATTTATGTTATGGTATCTTGATTAATGTTAGAGACTTTGCGAACGGGGTCACGCATATGGCATAAGATATCGGCCGCATGTAAAGAGACTCTGCAGGCCGAAGTATCATTATGCATTATGTTACAAATTTCATATGATTACAGATTTTACTTGATTTGAAAATGATAAAAAGAGTGTTTTGAAAAAGAGCTCTCCTTATGTATTTCATTTTATGCTTTAAGAGTCCAGTGAGGTTATGAGCGTAACGAGAATCGGCGGGGTTCGCTCGGCTCCGAGTAAGGGGTCGGGTGCCCATCATGGCCCATCAGGGTTGGGGTATGACAGTGAAATCTTTCCATTTTTGCACCTGCTCCCTCCTTGACTCTTTAAGATGATGAATGAGAGGCTAAAAGCCTAAGTTAGGGGTGATAAGCAATATTTTGGAAATTGCGGCCTAAAGCCTAAGTTTGGGGTGAGAGTAAGTTGCCTAGTAAAGGATTTGGTGTGGTTGATATAAATACTTGTGCCAAATATTAAAAAAAAAAAAAAGAGAAAACAATGGATGATAATGTGCACAAAAGATAAATAAAAGCAGTAGTTGTTAGACCACATCGAGGTTGGAGGATCGAAAAAAAGGGAAAGAAAGACAAATAAGGGCAAAGGAAGTGTAGTGTTCAAGGAGGGTGAGTCACTAATAACCAAATGTCTATCCTACCCATCCCTAAGCCTACATTACAAGCTGAGAAAAAGTTCTAGTGTGATCGCAACCCAACCATCCGAAGTTGAAGGCATTGAAAATAAGGCAAGCATATGGCATTTGTAATTGCAGTGTATGAACTTTTTTGTGACTGAGTGTTTTCTCTTCTTCTTTGTCTTTGTCCCGTTTGTTCTTGTACATGTGTATTTGGGACATTCTTTGGTCTTTGTGAGAGCATAAGGGTTGAAGAAAATTGTTGAAAATGAGTGACTACCCGAAGCGGTATTTATGTATACATTGATATTTCCAATAATGTGATTTCATTGATTGAAGCTTCATTGCAATCGTAACAATCTGAGTGATGCATCTTTTTTAAAAATGTGAAAATGAGGGGGCTATTCTTGAGAAACGTGCATGCCAGTAGTTCTTAGCCAAAATAATTGTAGACAGTTTTACTTTGTGATATATGAGCGTTGTGTTAGTAGTATGTGTTGTTTTACTTGCTTGAGGTCAACCAAAGACTTTAAGTTGGGGGTGTTGATGTGCCATAGAATTACAACACATTTGATGCCTTTTGATGACAAGTTTTACTTGTTTTTAAGTGAGTTTGTGTCGTTTTGATGTGTTTTTGTTATGTTTTAGGTATTTGATAACAAAAAGGCAAAAATAAGGAAATTGTACAAAAAGTCCACAGAAATAGAAGTTACAGATTGTACATATTATGTACGGGCCATATGTCCCAACCATAATGGGATGCAAGAAACATAATGTCAAGATTTTGGGCTGCTTGATACGACAGATTTCATGGACCATAGAATATTTCTACGGGCTGTACTTCACACCGTACTTCAAAGACTAAATCACTTAATGCAACATGAGGAATAAAATATGGAGGAAAAGAGGGACCGCACTTCCAAAGGACAGACTTTACATTTGGGCATTAAAAAAGACCTAGTTTTGAAGACTTGTGGCAGTATAAAAGTTATGGACCGTACTTATGTTTTAAGGTCCATACTTGGTTCCGCCAGGGGAATTTTTGTCGTACTTATTTCCATATTTTTGGACCTTTGTAAGTAGTTTATGTAGGGTTTTGTGGGCCAGGCATGTTCAGACTTTGATTCATTATTCCATAGCACTGAATACTCCAAGCAGTTCAAACTTTCGAGGAGATTTGACTATCTTTTCTCTTCATTATTCATAGTAAGCTTTTAATGACTTCTTTATTGATTTGTCTTGTAGTAATCATTATGAGTAGCTAAATTTAACACTAAGGTTGTGAACTCAATGATGGGTGTTATATTAATGGGTGTTTACAATTGTTGTTTGTTTCTATTTATTTCTCATGCTTTAAAGGTGGTTGGTGGTTGCAAACATTGACCTACGCCATAAACCATTGGTTTACTTGGGAAGGTGAGTTAGTGTTTGGTAGAAATAGATAGCAAGAACTCGAGGGATGAACCCTCGTTTAATGAACTCACTTAGGAATAAGAGTAGTTTACTTGGCATAAATTAATCGTTCTTCATATCAACGCTTTCATCTTTGGGAAAATCATAAAGAGGAAATACTTTCTAACTATTGGGAAATATTAGAGATTCATCTAGAGATTAAGTGCAAACAATACAACAATCCATTAGAAGTTAATCATATTAACACCTATAGCATTACATCTCATCTAACACGGGCACAACCTTGGTTTCTTAATCTAACTAATTACATTCAAATCATAATAGCTAGTAAAAACATAAACTCTCTTTACAAACTTACCGGAATACGAAGTAAGACTAAAAGTTAAGTAACACACTACGATAGTAACCTTTTCACACTCTGTTCCCTATGGGATTCGACCCCAACCTAGTTGGGTTATTATATTTGATAATGTCTGTTTTACGTCATTTTTTAGGTGTAATATGAGCTTATCAGTGACATCAGACTCCTGTGTAAACTAAAGAAAGGTGGTAGTTTTTGAATCTAAGCTATCACTGAAAGGAAACTTAACTTCTCTAAACACCACATCCTGCTAAGAAAAAATTTATTAGTAGATTAGTCAAGCAAAACGTAACCCTTTTGTGTCTCTGAGAATCCCATGAGTACTACAGCTTTGGCCCTTGTAGCAAATTTGACAGTTCTAGGCAAGATGGTGGCATAGCACACACAACCTACCACCCTCAAATGATCTAATAAAGCCTTCTTATGATGTAATAACTCTTAAGGTATTTTTCCCTTTAAAGCATTGGAAGGAAGTCTGTTCATTAGGTACACTGATGTCTTCACACATAAATTCTCAATATCTTGTAAGAGCATTGGCTTGAAACTTGAGAGCCCTAGCCATTTCCAAAATCTGTCTATGCTTCCTTTCTACCACCCTATTCTGCTGGGTTGTGTAGGGACAGCCGCTTTGGTGCACTATGCCCAAACTTTGTAACAATTCACTAAATTATGTGTTAAAGAATTTAGTGCCATTGTCAGACCGGAACATGTTTATTCTACAATCAAATTGATTAAATACATAAGAATTGAATTGTTTGAGAACAACAATTACTTGTGATTTTAACTGCAATAGATAGATCCAAGTGTACCTTGTATGATCATCAACAATGTTGAGAAAGTAGCTCTTATTATCAAATGCAGAAGTCCTATAAGGATCCCACAAGTCTATAGGAACCATTTCAAAAGCTTTTTCAGCTCTAGAGTTACTAATGGAAAATTGCAACCTAGTTTGCTTTGCTAATGGACAAATTCTGCAATTATTTTGTACACTATTTTCAATTATTTTTGAATTCTTCCATAGTTTTAATAGTAGAAATGGATGGATGCCCCAGCCTTCTATGCCATGAACTACATCTTCCACCTGCCACGTTAATCTGCTTCACTTCTCCTCTGTGTTCTTTTATTTCTTTATCTATTCCTCGAAAAATGTACAACAATCCTTGCCCTCTACCAATCCTTTTCACCCTGCCATTGTATAGATCTTGAACTACATAATGATTAGGGAAGAGTTCAACTGAATAACATAGATCTCGGGTCAATTCAGAAACTGACAATGTGTTTTATTTAAAGTCAGGAACAAATAGCACATTGCTTATCCTTTCTACTCCAAACAAATCAGTACTTCATGTATGTGTAATTAGAGCTACATACCAATTTGGTATATGTAACGACCCAGCCGATCAGTCGTTTTGAAAACTGATACTCTATTTTGCGTGTCGTCTATTCCAGAAGCTCCGTAACAATTATTTTCACTTGCTTGCAAAACTTGAAGTCAAACAGATATCATTGGTTCACTTTGGGGGAAAGTTTCATTTTTGAAATCCTAGTATTTAATTATTTGGATTAATTGTTCATTTTGGGAAAACCTACTCAGATTGGCAATATGAAGATTTCGTTAGATTTTTAATCTTATTTATGACATGTAGAAATTGACGGAGCTAATTTTAAATTTTGTTTGGTTGATTTTTAACAATTAAGTCGGTTTTAGTATTTAATATGCCTATTTGCGGAAAAAAGATGGTCACAGGAAGAAATGAGACATTGATTGAAAATTTGTTTGTTCCATTAGCTTCGTATTAGTGTGAGTTGTGGGGATGGGTGGCGCGATTCGCAAGGCTTTCGGATGAGTTTTGAGTTCGAAAAAGTGTATTTTTGAAATCCTTAAGTTAAGAAATGAAGAAGTGTGACCAAAGTCAATTCCTTGGATAAATGACTCTTTTTGAAGTTTCATCAATTCTATTAAGTCCAAAATGTGATTTATGACTTAGTCGAGTCATCGGATCAGTTCCCAATAGGTTCGGGTGTGATTTAGGCGGCTGGTTGAGCAAATAGCTTTTGAGATGATTGAGAGATGAAAATGGTAAACATTGGGTCAAGACGATGCAGTGTCGATGTTTTGAAAGTTCCAACAAGTTCGTATGATGAATTTTGACTTGTCTGCAAGTTTTGGTGAGATTTCGATGAGTTTCTGATGGATTTGGGTTGTGTCGCGCGCTTGTTTGAAGTTTCGGCATCATTTCTTTGGCCATAGAGGGTACTATACTAAGAGAATGACCTTTTATTCATGTTTTGATTGAACCATTAGATCTGTATCGCAATTACGAAACCATATAAAAAAGAATCGTCGAATTTTGACGTCGTATGAGGGAGTTATGCCCATTTTGGTGTCGGAGAAATTGTTGTACCTGATGTGGTCACCATTGCGAAAAAAAGGGCCACACCTGTGAAGCTGAAGGTGTGGAAATGGGTCTACAGGGGAGGAAATGACATGTGGCAGTCCGCAGGTGCAGGGTTTTGGGCCACGGAAGCGGAAAACGCTGAGTACTTAAAATTCAGACTTCGTCCATTTTGTATTTTTAGCATATCTTGAGTTCTCGAGTTCCGTTTGAGGTGATTTTCACGACGTTGTTAAGTATCTACCTTTATTTGTTGTTTCCCGTGAATATTTCTGTTGGTTATCGTTTTTGTTCGCGTTTGGGTTGTAGAAGTTGTGGCTTTGAACCCAGGATAGGAGAATGAAAAATCACAGTTTGGGGATCGATTCATGGATAAAATTGGGTAATTTTTTGGATCTAGACTATATAAGTTTTTGGGGAAACCAATTTTCAAATAAAATTCCAATTTTCCCTTGTGGGCTCGGGGTTATCATTTTGGGTTCATTTTTGTGTTTCGAAGTAAAGTATAGCAATATGTTTATCATTAGACTTGTTTAAACACGTAAAGTACTATTTTTACTATATTAGATCCGATTTTGAGATGAAATTACAATTTTGACCTTCGGAGCTCGGGATCGGATTTTTAGGTGACTTTTTGGGCCTGAATTATTATCAAAGAAATATGGGTGTCTACGGACTCCTATACGTATGTAGATTACGTATTAGAACATATTGAGATTGTTCGGAGGCTTTGAAGGAAGGCAAGGCCGTGTGGTGATCGGTTGAGCTGCGGACTTCAAATCAGGCAAGTTGAGACCTTACTCGACTCAATATAAAGCTCCATAGTTGATTAAAATGGACTAATAAAGAGGGATTAATGGGGTAACTAAGGGTTTCCCGATACTTGTGAGGCGATGAGCACTTGTATCGAGTACCGGTGCCATGTTATGGGTATTTACGTATATATACATTATATTGTCCGGTCTGAATGCCTTGCTTTGGGCATTAGCTGATAGTATAGATTGACTTGTGATTCCAGATTGAGACATAAGATCCCTTGCTTATTGTTTCTATTCTTATTACTTGACTTACATGTAATTATGTGTTCTCATCACTCTGAAATAATTGTTAAAAGTGGAAAAGAGATAAAGATTGAGTCTTTATTGCTTAGCTTGATTTCTTGTTGTTTTGCATGTCATATTCATGCTTTATATGGTATCTCATGCATATTTGAGAATATATGTGTAAGGTCTGAGGGGAAATAGTTTCGGACTAAGTGATGCTATGATATGAGCCGAATTGGCTAGAGACAATTAATGTAAGCCTATGGGTTGCGTGTGATGATTTGGAAGCCTAAAGAGGCTAGGAACCCGAAAGAAGATGATTCTAGGAGGTATATGGACCTTGCGAGTCCCTCATGGGTCATAATTCATAGATTTGAACGTGTGTGTACTGGTGATGGAAAGGCCTTACAGTACATAGCATTTACATATCATATCATCTCATTGGTTGCTTGTTTGGATGACGTGTTGAAACTGTTGATTGAATTGTATTCACTTACTTATTTGGCTACTTAGATGGACTTGAAGACATAGAGGCTTCTTAGCTAGGCTTGTAACCTATGATTATTGGATTAATATTATGATGGACTAACGGTGTTTAAGGGTGGAAGTAAGCATTCAATGACAAACCCTCTTCTCCATTTTAGTTTAGGGTTGGTCGACGATGCTGTTGAGTACACATTGATTTCTCATACTCACTATACACTTGCTGCACATTTTGTTACTGTGCAGATTCTGTCCCTAGCACTAATGTAGCTCGAAGCTTCATCGATCATTAGGGAGCCTGTCTTGGAGGATTCGGGGTGAGCTGCTAGCTGATATGTGGCACAAGATTTTCTCTCTCTTTTACATTATTCTATCTTTTCTTCTATTCAGACAGTGTATTCTAGACTTGTATTTCCTATCCTAGTAGTTCTTCTACTTGTGACACTAGGTTTTGTGTGGTTGTACTTATTCTGCAGAATTATGAATATGAGACTTAGTTTATGACTCTTAAATGGCTTTATTTGTTTCATTCTGCATAATATACTCGTTAAAATTAGCTTAATTGGTTGTGGATGGTTCACCTGCCGGGTGGAGCTACGTGCCTTCACGGCTTTGTAATTTAGGTTGTGACAAATTGGTATAAGAGCTTTAGTATCACCTATCTCACGCGTATAAGATCAATGTCTAGTAGAGTGTTGCGGATCAGTATGGAGACATCAGTACTTACCTTCGAGAGGCTATGGGACACTTCGAGAAAATCCATTCTTTCATTCCTTATTATGCGTACGTGATTCGGTTAGCGTCTAAACTTTATTAGTCAAATCTCTCAGTGATGGTAAGGACACGTTCTCAGGTTCACACATGACCAGCTGGATGTGACATCACGTGGTATGGTAAGAGATATGTCAACATGATTAGGATGCGTGACCAGATTCAGATTACAATAATGATTAGAAACTCAGTTGGGTGGAGTTATGATTCAAAATATCTAGTTTGGTCATTTCCCTATGAAATGGGGGTGATGGTGCAAACGACTACATGATAACTAAGTTTCAGCAGTTAGCGGCTCGGACGTCGAGGAAGTGCATTTATGGTATAACAAGTGATGGTAAGATATTTATGATTCTCTATGGTATGGTTAGCGGAATAACCAGTTAATAAGCATTGTGGGGTTGAAGACTACATTTGAGAGGGATTGAAATAGCAAGGATGATTTACTCGAGGCGTGATTGGGGTGGAAATGTTTTGCATCATCCAGATTTAGTACGATAGTCTTATGAAATAAGTGTATCAATGGCAAGTCAATAGTTCAGTAATGAGATGGTATAAATACTGACATTTTGGGGACATGTACTAATATTCTGTAGACAAAAGGAAAACTTTGATGAATTAACGAATCAGACAAGAAGAACAGTTGATGAGGCTATGAACAGAAGTTTAAAAAGCATATAAACATGAAAGATGATCTTTTGTGATATGGTATGAGGAAGTAGGACTTCATACGAGGGTGCGTTTGAAGAGTCTTCAGTTACTCGACGTAAACAAGGATGTGACGAAAGGAATTTGAATGGATCATTTTCGGTTATAGGACGAGCACATGTGGTGGATGTGCTCACCTAGGAAAAGTTATTATGGATGATTGACTCTTGTGGGAATAGTCGGGTGTAGTATTTTAGAAAGGCCATGTTTGCAGGTTCGCTTGCAATCTTTGGGGTATGGTGATAAGGTGTCATTTGACCTATGAGCTTGTTTATTTTGTGAGACTACTCTGTTTATGAAGTGAATGCTAAAGAATTGATCGGTAAGTTTTACTACGTCGTAGGCTTCTGAGGGAAACAATGACCGACTACTGAAAATAACTCTAGCGATGGATGAGTGTGATGATTTAATTACTCAAAGAGCTATTGTTTGTTGCACCTAATTTGGAGCCCCACGAGTGGGTTTGAGTAATTTTTGGTTGATAATGATGAAAGTGATTTTGAATAGAAGATAGAAACTAAAGAATTAAGGTAAAGGCATCTTACTATCGGGTTTTGAGGATTAAGAAAAGACTTGAATTTGAAGCAATGTGACTACTTGAATCATGTACGGGTTATGGTGGCATTATATTATATTATTAAGATTGGGTGTAAAAGTGATAAGTATGATTGAGGAATGAAGTATATGGACAATTCGACTTAGTGTATGGAAAGTCCTAATTGGACTTTGTGATTGAAGATTAATGAGGAGGTAACTTGCACAAGCCAAGATGGGTAATTTCATGAAATTCTTGAATAGATGAGCTAGAGTAGATTGATAAGAAGAAATCTTTATAATTGAAAGTAAAGGTCATAATTTTGAAGTAAGACTATGTCTGTGGTAACAGACTATGTCAAAGTGTTGTGGTTAGATAGTATGGTTGAGTATTTGAAATATGGATGGCGTGAGAGTATTTATGCATTGTAAGGCACATGGCTTGTAAGATTTGATTATTTTAGATTTGCTAAAGGCATAATAAGGTATTGCACTAAGAGATTTGATGGTTGTGGAAGGCAAGTATTAGGCCATAGGCCTTATGTTGGAGTGTTTGAGGTGATGAACGAGCTTAGTGAAATCATAAGGAGGAGAGTTCGATGTAACTATATTGTATGAAGTTATTGTATTTAGGTGACTAGTGCGAGTTGACGGATATGAAGATTTAAAGTCATAAGGTATAGATCATCGATACTCGGTTGACGACTTGAGCAAAATTTTAGCTTTTGAGGTAAGAAACGACATCAGGAGGTAGAGGATTCAGGAACAATGGATTAACATGGGTCACCACAGACTTATGGAAGACTTACTGTTCACTTTATAAGGATTTTGAGACAGTTCGGGTGATTATTGGTTACATTTAATGAATGGTGCAATTTAACCGGATAAGGTCATTTCATTTAAAACTGGGGGACTTACTGTTATATTACCAGAAAGATTTATGGATATTCTTGTAACCCATTTCTGAAGAATTGATGGATTTCAGTTTGGAATTGAGGTATGGCAGGTTTATTGAGCGTTATTGGAGTTTGCAAGGTGATTTGGATAATATTTTATTGATGGCAGCTATACAGGCATTTCGAGGGGTCTATGTGGATATTTGGTGATGTTTTGAGGAGGTATAAATGGATAGAGGAAGTCTTTGGGGTGATTAGTTGACTTTTACATATTTAGCACAACAAGATAATCACTAGGATGATGCGCATAGTACATTATTTGTATGATTAAGAGGAATTTGATGATGAGTTTTGAATCAGTAGTTTAGCTCATCGAAATGAAACACAGAGATTGGGAATTCGTGCAATCTACTCTGGATAAGGACAGTTTTTGACGAGTATGCTTAGAATTGGCTCAGTACAAGCACACCATTCAAATCCTTGAGGATATGTTGTGGGCTTGTAGGATTGACCTTGGTGGTCATTGGGATCGGTTCTTACCTTTGGTAGAGTTTGCTTACAATGATAGTTACCATTAAAGCTTTGAGATGGTTGGTTATGCAACTAGCTTTTGAGATGATTTGGAGTTGACCACGATTAACATCAGGTCAAGACAACCCCGTGTCAATGTTTTGAAATTTCCAATAAGTTCGTATGATGATTTTGGACTTGTCCTTATGTTTTGGTGAGATTCCGATGAGTTTTGGATGGATTTGGGTTATCTCGCGCTCGTGCTTGAAGTTTTGGCATCGTTCCTTTAGCCATAGAGGGGTAGCATCTTGAGCAAAGGACCATTGATTGGTGTTTCGATTGAACCATTAGATTCGTATTGTAATTACAAAGCCATAGCAACTAGAATCATCGAATTTCGATGTCGTATGAGGGAGTTGCGCCCATTTTAGTGTTGGATAAATTATTGTGTCTTGTGTGGTCGCAGGTGCTAAAGAAGGGCCGCATTTGTGAAGGCAGGGGTGCTGAAATGAGTCCGTAGGGGCGGAAATGCCACGTGGCAGTTCGCAGGTGTGGAGTTTTGGGCCGCAAAAGCAGAAAACGATGAGTACTTAAATTCCAGACTTCGTCAATTTAGTATTTTGAGCATATCTTGAGTTCTCGAGCTCTGTTTGAGGTGATTTTCACGGCTTTGTTCTCCTCTTAATGAGGGGGTAAGTTCTACCTTTATTTTGATGTTTCCCCATGATTATTTCTGCTGCTTATCGTTTTTATCAGCATTTAGTTTGTAGAAGTTAGGGTTTTGAGCCTTAAGGATAAGAGAATGAAAAATCTCAATTTGGGGATTAATTCATGGATGAAATTGGGTAATTTTCTGGATCCAAACTATATAAGTTATAAATAAAGCGCTTTTCAAATAAAATTTTAGTTTTGCCCTTGTGGGCTCATGGTTACCATTTTGAGTTCTACATTAAAGTATAGCAATATGGGTATCATTGGATCCTTTTAAACTCGTAGAGTACTATTTTGACTATATTAGATCCAATTTTGCGATGGAATTACGATTTTTACCTTGGGGGCTCAGGATCGGCTTTTTGGATGACTTTTTGGACCCGAATTATTATCATAGCAATATGGGTGTTGATAGACTCGTCTTCTTATGTAGATTATGTATTTCAACAGATAGAGATCGTTCAAATGCTTTGAAGGAGGCAAGTCTGTGTGGTGATCACTTGAGCTTTGGATTTCAAATCAGGAAAGTTGATATCTTACTTATCTCTATTTAAAGTGCCGTGGTTGGTTCAAATGTACTAATAAAGAGGGAGTAATAGGGTAACTAAGGGGGTCCCAGTACTTGTGAGGTGACGAGTAATTGTACCGGGTACTGGTGCCACGTTATGGGTATTTGCGTATATTTACATTGTATAGTCCGGTCTAAATGCCATGCTTAGGGAATTAGCTGATAGCGTAGATTGATTTGTGATTTGTGATTGGGACATGGGATCCCTTGCTTATTGTTTATATGTTTATTACCTCTCTTACGTGTGATTATGTGCTCTCATCACTACTAAATACTTGTTAAAAGTGGAAAAGAGCTAAAGATTGAGTCTTTATTTCTTAGCTTGATTGCTTATTGTTATGCATGTCATATTCATGCTTTATATGGTATCTTATGCATATTTGAGGATACATCTGTAAGGTCCAAGGAGAAATGGTTCCGGACGGAGTGATGTTGATGATATGAGCCGAATTGGCTAGAGACTGGTAATGTGAGCCTAAGGACGGAGTATGATGATTTGGAAGCCCAAAGAAGCTAGGAATCAGAAGGAAAATGATTTCGGGTGGTATAAGGGCCTCATGAGTCCTCCATGGGTCCGAATTCATAGTATTTGAATGTGTGTGTACAGGTGATAGAAAGGCCTTGCATTGGATAGCACTTGCATATCATATTATCTTATTGTTTCCTTGTTTGGATGACGTGTTTAAACTGTTGATTAAATTGTATTCACTTACTTATTTTGTTGCATAGACGGACTTGAGGACTTAGAGGCTTCTTACTTAGGAATGTAAACTTTTATTTTGTGATTATTATTATGATGGACTAACGATGGTTAAGTGTGGAAGTAAGCATTCGAAGACCAACTCTCATCTCCGTGTTAGTTTAGGATCACTCGACGATGTTGCTGGGTACACATTGATTTCTCGTACTCACTCTACACTTGTTATATATTTTTTGGTGTGCAGAGTCTGTCCCTAGCACTAATGTAGCTCGAGGCTTCATCGATCGTTGATGAGCCTGTCCCAGAGGATTCAGGGTGAGCTGCTAGCTAATCTATGGCACCAGATTGTCTCTCTCATTTACATTACTTTGTCTTATCATCTAATCAGACAGTTTATTCGGATGATTCTAGACTTGTATTTTCTATCCTAGTAGTTCTTGTACTTGTGACACTAGGTTTTAGGTGGTTGTACTTATTCTAATTATGATTACGAGACTTAGTTTATGACACTTAAATGGCTTTATTTGTTTCTTTCTGAATAAAATACTTGTTAAAATTGGCTTAATCGGTTGCGGATAGTTCACATGCCGGGTGGGGGTACCTGCATTCACGGCTTTGGAATTTGAGTCTTGATAGTAGATACATTTTAACTATGGATGTTCTTTAATTATTTTTCATTAGCAGCTAGATGGCGTTGATGCTCTAGAGTTAACTATCCAGTCATAGTAGGCTAACTGAGACATTTGACAAGTCACAATACTTGTCATGTGTGCCTGATGAGTACTCTTCTAAATCATTTTTCAAACTTATTGACTTGCTGCCATGTGACCAGGAGATCACGGGTTCGAGCCGTGGAAACACCCTCTTGCAGAAATGCAAGGTAAGGCTGCGTACAATAGACTCTTGTGGTCCGGCCCTTCCCCGGACTCCGCGCATAGCGGGAGCTTAGTGCACCGGGCTGCCGTTTATTGACTTGCTGCTTGTATTGCTTATCTGAGATGTAATGACCACCTCTGTTGTCATTTGTTCTATCACCTTCAGTATATTGACCCCTGCTGTCAGTCCTGCCACCAACTTCATCAGCATAAGTTCTGGCTCCCATGTCTGCATTGTTTATGGTTGCAAGTGGTTTTCTTCTCCATCCGTCATTATTGTCTCGCCTGTATCTACCTTCTTCTAGCCTTGACGCTGGTTTTCCTTCCTCCATCCTTCATAATTCCCTTCTCCTATATTATTTTGCTTGTTCTCCTTTTCTAATGGATATCCTATGAGCTTATAGCATTCTTCCTTTGTACAAATCCACATGTGACAATTCTTATAGTACATGAATTTTCCTTTGTAATTAGTATTTCTCCTAGCCTGCATAGCCATCTAATTTGATTTATCAACACTTGATTGCTCGCTTCCATCCTGTATAATCATGGAATAGGCTTGACTTATAGTAGGTGCGTTGGATTTCATCAAAATCTGCCTCTTAGCTTGGTCATATGACTCATTTAGACCACTCAGAATCTACATCAACATATGCTGCTGCAAATGGTGTATGTAAACCTTTGATTTTGAACAACTACAATTTGGATATGGTGCTAAAACATCATACTAGCACGACAACTCCTTCATCTTGAAAAAATACATTGAGATCGGATTAATACCTTGTTTTGGTGTTGCAATTGTTGTGTGCACCTGAAAATTCCACACTCGATTCACCTTTTCAAACCTTTCTTTCAGATCTTCCAAAACCAAATGCGCTTTTGAAGCATATACTATTCCACTTAACAAAGTTTCCGATAAAATATTTATAATCCATGAGAGAACAATGGCATTAGTTATTTCCCACTGTTCATGAAGAGATTCATCAAATGAGTGTTTATTACAAGTTCTAGTAACAAAACCTAATTTCTTCGTTAGCTAAAAGAAAAATTCTTATACCTCGACTCCATATCCTGTGATTCTCATATCTGGTGAGTTTAATCGGTGCCAGAACACATCCTGAAGTGTCTAATGGATGCACATACAGGGGATGGCTATGACCTATAGTCACCGACCGCTGGATGCTTGAGAAATCAATGTTTGTGTGTTTTGATTTTCACTCATCATTCATCGATGAAAGCAAGTTCTTCGAGAATCAATGATTTCCAGATTTCGGTAACTGCCGATCTAGGGTTCTGTCATGACCCTAATGACTAGTCATGCGGGCGCCTACCATTTCCTACCTTTGTAGGGAAACTCGTCCCTTAATCATCAACTTAAACGCAGTAACATAAATAAGACAGTAGAATATAAGTCTAAAACATAAATAAACATAGGTGCGGAAACACAAATACAATCCCCAAGAACTGGTCTGACTCGTACAAGAGCAACTACGTAAATGTCTAAATATACAAGTCTGTAAGTCAAATAAACAACTGTCTGAATGGAAGAATATAAAGATAGGATAGATGAGTCTCCGGGCAGCGGCTCGTCAGATGCTCACCCTAGATACTCACAAGCAGGGCCTCGAGAATCAGTCACGAGGAGTGGAAGTAAAGCCTGTCACGTACTCTGCACTCGTAAAAAGAATGCAGCAAGGTAGTATCAGTACAAATATTATGTACTGGTAGGTATCATAGGACGATAATAGTTAGCTAACATATATAAAGAAAGAAACTGAAGAATAGACATGCTCGCAATCAAGCCCAAACACAACATAGTCTTAGAACAACAACTCAAGTATAGTAGTATCAAGTCAGAATCCAAGAAATATATGAATGTAGTAATAAATGCATGTGACATGCAATGCAATGAAATGCACTGGCCAAATGTAATCTCCGTACACATGCTACGGACAGAATACCTCTACGCCTCGATAGTCATGATCCATGGGGGACCCGCGAAGTCCATGTACCACTCTCACGATCCCGACAAAGACCTCGGGCATCGGACACTCATCTCTCTCATATATAATCCTACAAAGACCTCAGATGTTCCTTTGTCTCACTTATCATCATCCGAACCAAGTCACAACTTATATCAATTTAACATGTAAAATGAGGATAAGTGCCATGCATAATATCAATGCCAAGTGAAACCATATCAATATCAATCGTGCCACACATGGACACATATCACAATATCAAGATTAAATCAATTTCTTTCCTCTATCCATATAATACCAAAGTGAGTGAGAGACAACTCTATCATAATCACAATATGGAAACTATGTAACAAGTCCAATATCACACACACGACAACAAGCCAATAAATCACAAGAGGCAATAAGCCCGCAATACCAAACCTAAGTAATCCATCCCAACTTCGTACCCGAAGGCGTAACATGCTTTCTCCGACAACAACTAACTCTACATATGCCTCGCTAACCGAAGTCTAACCAGAAAGTAAGAAATAACCTACCTGGTGTTATGGTTCGCATTTTATGGGTGGGGTTAGCGCTCAAAATGCTACTTCGAACTTGTTGGTGCTCTTTCGGACTTGTTTTGAAAAAGACTTGCCACCTAATTTTTAGGAAATTAAGAAAACCAAAGGTGAAGGGTTTATTCAAATACAGTGAAAAACCTTGTAATCCAACGTTCTAGGTAAGGGTTCTGGTGATCCCCTAGGGAAGGTGTTAGGCACCCTAGTATTAAGGATCCGCTCTATACGGTTGACCTTCGAATTCCAGTGTATGATTATTTTGCATGAACTATTTATTTTTTGTTTATTCCCGCATTTATAAAAGAATGTCATTATTGCATATCATTTGATTTTTGGAAAAAAGTTGAATATTTCCCTTTATATATAGGGTATCTTAGGTTCGGATTTGTAATATCCGGATAAGAATACTCTCCTTTTATGTACAAGGATAATGTATTTTGTTTGTAAAAGGTGCAAAGTGTTTTAGTTTTTGTAAAGGGTAAGCATATATGTATATATATTTTTTCATTCATGCCTAAATCCCACACTTCATTCCGGGTCAATCCGTATAATACGTTGGAACGTCCTATCCTAAAACCTTGTATTTACGAACGTATTCCTTTTAAATAAATTTATAAAATGGCTCAGTTTTATTATTTCCTAAAAAATCAACTGCATATGTTTCGCAACCGGTTTTCTGAGTGGGCTTGGCCCAAAACCATTGCATTTAATTCTTTCGCCCTTAGTGGGTCTATGGCCCCAAAATCTTTTCTTTTAGTCTCAAAGTTCTTGTGGGCTGAGGGCCGAAATCATTTAGTCTTGATTCATCCTTAATCTCACATTCATTTTGATTCATAAACATGTGTTCCCTATTTTTTCAAACCTGATCCAATTTGTGGAAAACGCAATTCCATAACGTTTTGTGCTATTTGAAAATTCTTCATGTTTCATGTGGCTTTATCAAAGAAAACGTTTTTTTCATTCTAAGTTCTAGAAATCGTCACGCTTAGTCTAGTTTTCTTTTGTTTTTGAGAATCATATTGGGGACTTAAGGTCTACTAAATACTGTAAGCACCGTTGTCCTAAGATGACTAGTTTATAACCATAAAAGATTCAAATAATACAAGCGTTTTGCAAATATACAAATGTAATAAAACACCACAAATATAAATGCGAAAGTAAAAGTAAGTTAGGCTAGGGGCGTACCAAGCCCCTAGTTGACAATTTTTACCTATGGTTGGGCCTTCTACGCATCTTCGAATATTTGCTTCCCTTTCCCTTCGTTAGGCTCATTTTATTTTGCAAAAGAATTGGCACTGTTGGGCTGTAGCCTAACAGGTTCGGTTTGTACCGGCCCAAGATGCACACAAAGAATAAGAGGAAGGAGAAAAAATGAGCCCGGTTAGAATTAATTTACCGAACTTATCACACTCACACACACACACACACACACACACACACACACACACATATATACGCCATACATAGCAGAGTTAATATGGGTACATGGTTATACCCAGGAATTGGGCATGGCAGCCCCTTATTTCAAATTAACAAGTCCACCGCAGATCCCCATTTTGTTCTTCTCTTTTTGAATAAGTGTGAATCGAGGGCTTATTAAACTTGCAGTGGGCCAAGCCCAACTACCTACTAAATCTTGATTTTTTGCCCAAGTATTGAAGCCTAATGAAATTCTATCCCTTTGATATTGATATACACCCTATATGTGGCTAATATACTTGTATATATACACAGTACACACGCTGATATACCACGTATACATACACATCTTATTAACAAAACTCGTAAATACTCTTATTTATATCTCATCTTAGGCTAATTTTTAAACTTGTCTTAATCATTAAGCCTAGTGTCTTTTCTTTTCATCATTGTGATCAAACCTAAGCTAAGGCAAACTTATACTTGAGTTTCTTACAAAGAAAATGCGTTGAACATAACCTAGCCATATTAGTGATTATGCTGGTTCAAACAGAACTCAATAAGTATGCAAAAAATCAAAATTTGCACCAGATGCTAACTTGAGCAGCATGCTTAATTACAGAAGGATTTGTGTACAACAAACCATGGCATATTAAAAGTAGAATTTCAAACAGAAGCTGTTAAACTGGTCAGACTTAGGATACAAGGATACACATGGGACAAAACCAACAGTACTGTTATATGTCAAGCTTAAAAAAAAAAAAAAAAAAAAACACTTTGCACCCCCTCATCTTTATGGGTTTTAAGAGAAGGGAAACAAACAGACAACTTAAGCAAATATCTAGACTTCATGACATGATGCACATCCTAAATTTTAAACCACCTCTTTAAAACACCCTTTAATCCTAATTTTTCATTAAAGCTATAAAGTCTTAAGTAGGAAGTTAATTATCTTGAACAAAGACACCAACAGGTGTCACGACCCATTTTGCTTAGGCCATTCGGGTACTTACCTTTCCACCTCGGTAAGCGAACCCTTATCCTAACAATGAACTAATACACAAATTGAAGAAAGTTAAGTATCGGAAATCAATAAATATGTAAGTCTCACGACATATATAGATAGATAGTAGTAAAAAGTGCGGAAGACAGTAAATACCCAAGGGTCTAGTCTGAATAATACAAGAGCATCTAAGGAGAATAATACAATCCGGAATTACTAATACATAATATCTATGTCTCTGGAATAAAAGTAAGACATATAATCGGAAAGTCTTCCAGGTCAGCGGACGCCATGCTCACCCTGGGAACTCGAGTGTAAGTTGAAGAGTCGATCAGCCACGGGTCAGAGAAGTACATCCGACCTGGTACTCTGCATTCATTAAAGAATGCAGCAAGTGCAGGTCAGTACAAACAACGGTACTGGTAGGCATCATCGGCCAACTAAGCATAGTTAACACAATTCAGATAATAAATCAGATAAGCAAATAAACAAACCAAGCATGAGACAATATAATCGCAACCGAATAGCTGTCATCACCTATGTAAGCATCTAAAACCCGAATATTTCAAGATTGAGTATATCCGATCCAATCCAATCACCAAACATCTCAATCAAGTCATAATGCAATGCAGTGCAAGGATGGAATGAATGAAATGTAATGCCATGCAAATGAGGTGTACACATGTACTTCGGACGAAAATATCGACGTCTCTATAGCACAACCTAGCGTGACTCGTGAAGTCTAAGTGCCACCCATCCTGGATCTTTGCCTAATGCAACAGACGGGACTCTGGTTAATTGCTCACAAGGGGAGTCTCACAGGCACCACCCTGGGGGACCCGCAGAGTCCATGCACTAACAATGATTCCGGGAAACATAGGAATCAACCATGCAACAACGACGCCGGAATAGCTCATCGGAAATCACCCATCTCACAGTCACTCAAGTAAAAGAGTCTGTCAAATATCATTTTCATACAATCAACGATTCCGGAATTGAACCACGGACATCGGCCTTCTTACAATCACTCAAGTAAAAGAGTTCATCAAAATATGAGTTTCATAGAATCAACTATTTCGGAATGGATCTTCGGACATAGGCCTTTTTACAATCACTCAAGTAAAAGAGTTTATCAAATATCAATTTCGCTCAATCAACAATACCGGATCATCACCGATTATCGTCCATGTATGACTATGAGAGAAGGCGTGCAATGCATATGTAAATCGATCAAGTTCAATATAACAAGTACCACAAGGGTACACCAACAATATATCCAAGTACACATACCAACCACGGGTATGTTAATTCTATCCAAATCAAGACGCCAAGGCAGAAGTCAATATTTTCTAACTACACATGGTATCAAGCCAACATAATTAAACAATCAAGCACACATAACGGGGTGGCTAGTTCCAACACACATCAGGGCCCAACCTAGGCAATATCCCAACTTCATACCCGAAGGTTCACATGCTGTCTCCGATAGTATAATCTAAATATGTGATTCACTATACGAAGCTCACTAAAGGTAAATCATAACCTACCTGGATTGCCGAACCGCAACACCAACAACTCACTTATTTGCCTTGCCCTTCTACTAAAGCTCATAACCAAAGTAGTCAAAGCATAACCGAATTCTATATTAGAAATCATGAAGAATGATACTAATATTGCTATGATTTCAATTAGGTCAATTCCAACCCTAGAATTTGGGGAAACGGGCCCACAAAGGCAAAACGAGAAATTCGCGGGCAAAATACCTAATGAAGTACTAGGCAATCATAATCAAACCATTAATTGTTGATTTAGATTAATAATTAGCCTAGATTCTAGTTTCATGCAAACCCCCAAATTGGGTGTAAATCCTAAATCTCCAAATCCAAAATTCAACGTTAAAATTGTATGATCTATGATTATTGAACCTAGATTAGTCAATATCTAACAAAACATCACCAATTTATTCATTAATAATCCTAGGAACAATGTTCTTCCACCTTCTTCCAACTCTTACCACCATGGGTTCATTAAGGGAGAAGGGGGAATCTAACATGATTATGGTTTAAAGGAAGAATAAAGAAATGAGTAGGAATTACCTAGAAGATTTTCCTCCAAATATCCTTAAGAGCAGTTTCTTCAAGCTCAAATATTGAAATGGGGGTAAAATAAGGGCCTAGGGCTTTTTAACACTTCATTAATATTATTAACAGCCCGTCACCCGATGTAGCGGTACCTGGACCGCCCCAGCAGCCACCGGGCCGCTTCAGCAGTAATGACTAAAAGTCATCGGTCGCTCCAGCGGCAATGCTACTGCTCCAGCGGTGCGGGTGCAGCCAGAGCGGGCACCAGACACTAGAAACTTAACCCAAGTTTCATCTTTCGATCCGATATTTTGACTAATTCCCGAGGCCATCTGCTCCCATACCAAACACCTAGTCTCATATAAAAACGCACTATGAACGTGCCTATGGCTTCAGAATTCCTAACGGAGGTCTCGTTGACCGAGTCAACCCCCGGTGCCTTAATTGAGAATTTTCATCCCAAGTCCCAAAATGCACCCAAGTGCATTGGGAACCTAACCAAACACACACATAAGTTCTAAACGAATATCTTGACCTCTCGAAATAGATAAAGTTCCGAAAAAGGTTCGTTTGCCCAAAAGTAAACTTTGGATCAACCATTTTCACCTTAAACCTATATTTTCACAAAAGTTGCCTGAATCCGACCTAGACACCTCAGAAAGCGTATCAACGGTCCCCTCGAGTCAAAAGTGAGGTAATCAATGCTCGGGAATGTGTAAAAACACCGAGGAGACTATAACGACCAAATGGGTCGTTACAACAGGCTTGTCTTAAACCAGTGCGTGTATTAGAAAAGGGAAAACAGGATAAGTTCATTCTTGGAATCCCTGGATTTAATGAATGGGAAGAGAAAGATCAAGGTGTGGATGGTCATAGGTTTTCCCCATATGCATACGAGATGTGCCATGGCCACCTCTTATTTCGAAGAAAGCATTGTGAACCAAGTGAAACTTGGTTATTGTCCTTCTTCTCTTAATGTGCATTGAAGAAAGAATCGAATATTCATTGATCAAATCTTTCACTCCATAGTCTCATAGATCTTTTGAAGAACTGATTAATCGGACGAGAATAAAGATAGAGTCCCGTTCTACATGTCAATACCGGCAATCCCCATTACCAAGTGGTTTACAACTTATGCACCCACACATATGATCCTCTCACCTTTTTATTGAACCAAGCCAAATAACATAAAATGAAAAGACAAATCACCTTTACAACATATCCACGTCAGACTCCTCTAGGACAGATTACTTTAATCCCACTCAATCTTCAACAATCAGTAATCAAACACTAATTCAAAACCTTCTCACTTCCAGTTTCAATCATGCCTAAAATCCTTAAACTAATGTGTGTCACTTAGTTAAATTAATTAGACCTTCAGATGTATTTAAGAAAATCATAACAAATCTATTTGAACTCAACCATCTGGTCTTATAATCAGGCATTAGTGATCTAAATGATTATCATTGGTCAACCACCTTATTAGAGACTGCTTTAGGCTAAACAAGACATAATCACATCTAAACTAAATCACAAACGCACTAATGATCAATCATAACCATACACATATCACTGATACAGTAAAACTAACATAGCATTCTCAGAATAACATTTTAACTAAGCATAACTCACATTATCAATACCTAACTAAGAAGGTTATCACTAACACTCAAACTAAACAAAGAAAAACTAAAGGAAAGTAATAACAAGATAAAAGCTTACCTTTTTTGGGTGTAGCCGCGAGCAAGAACGGATATGAAAGCCTTTTGTGCTTTCTCTCCTCAACTCAGCCACCACATAAGAAAATAAAATTAAACTTTTTAAATTGAAGACTCAACCTCTAACAGTTAAGTATAAAATTTTTACTACTAGCTTAAAATTTGAGTCAAATGCTCAAATATCAAGCTTTTGCATATGCAAGATTGTTCAAAACTTCCTCTTTTTTTTTTTCAATGAAGTGGGGGTTCTATTTATAGAATCCCTAAATACCCAACCTTAATTCCCCAACCGATGTGGGACTAGTGTGATTTCTGAGAAATCATCCTTCCGTCCAACAACCAATGGCTAAGATTTAGCCAAACATAACATTGAATGGTCGATTCTCAACCATTCACCCTCAATCCGGTCGGTTCATGATGAACTAATGAGATTTGAGGGTTGAAACAACTCAATCCAAGGTCATCAATGCATTGTGTACTTGATTCAGATGAAAAAAGATGAAAAATAATAGAGAGAGAGAGGCGAGAATTACCTAGGTTAGGTTGCATTTGGTGAGAATGAGTGGAGAAAAGGGGAGTAGCAATTAATGTTACCTCATATGGACGTGCAAGGACTGAATGAGCCTGCTCTTCTTTGCGCCATTGCCATTTCTGGCATGAGAGAAAGGAGAAATCCTAGGCGGTTACTAGGGTTAGGGTTAAAAGAAGAAGAGAGGTGAGAGAAGAGGATGTTTGGCATGAAGGAAACGTGAAAATGAGGAAGAGAAGGGGTGTTACCCCTCTTATCATTGATCTAGGTCGGGTCAGTCCTATATTAGACTGGGCCTCGGTCTAGATTTAAAAGAAAAGGAAGGGGCACCATGTGTATATTGTATATGTGTATGTATATTTAGTGTATATATGCGTATAAAGGGTAAAATGGGTAAATCAAATAAACGGGTAAAGTTTAAAATATCGATTATTGACAACAATATTTCGATTATAATCATATTAGGCCATAATTAACCGATTAATTTAGTTAAAATACGGTCAATTATGAAAATGGCTTATCTTTGCAAATACATCCTTAATTGATTTAATCTAATTGATTATTTCAATTATGGCCATATTTGTCCTAATTAGCCAATTTAAAGATAATAATGACCTTAATTAATTTAAGCTAATGAATTTGGTTATTTTAACTAAGGTCATAATCAAATCAATTAAATCATTAAGAGGCTTAAAAAAAAAAGACCCCAATTACCCTAAACCATGAATTGGTTACTTCAATTACGGCCATAACAGAAACAACTAAACAATTGATAGGCCAATTTGTAATAGTGACCTTAATTGATTTGAACCAATGAGTTTGGTTCTTTCAATCAAGGCGATAATTGACTAACCAACTAATTATTGTGGAATTTAATCATCATTAAACACAAGAATAATTATGATTAATTCTAACAAATTATGCCAATGCATATTTAATATACACAATTTAAGGATAAAATGGTCAATTCTTTTAATTAATAAAATTCCTTGGACTAAATGAAATAAAATATTTGCTAATTGATTTTCAGCAATTTAAACAATCAAATAAATAATTATTTAAAATTGCTCTTCTCTTTGGTTAAATCTAGCAAATAATTCATAATTGTTGTAAAATGTGCCAATTAATTCCTAAATGGTTTATAATATTAGAGAAATTATTTTATCAAATAAGAGTGGTAAAATACTATCCTACATAATTTTATGAAATCATTTTGACCTCTAAAAATGCATGGTTCACTTCGTTTATCATTTAAGGACTCTAAGTAATTAAAATAAATTATGGACGGTCAAAAATTAAGTGTCAACAACTGCACCTGCGGTATTCAGGGATGGCAAGACCATCCCCGAGCTAACTCATTCTACCCCCTTATTTTTATGTAGTTTTAAATATCGACCCTGGTTTCTGGGTTTCCTACATATCTTGGGCTCTGCGAGAATTCAGGCCACTTGTAGTCGACACAACTAAGGACTTTAAGTGATTTGAAAGGAAAGTCCTGAGATCTCCAGTGTTGCAACTGGGTTTTCTTAGGACGGCTGTTAGAGTGTGACAGATTCTCTGGTCTTGAGCCCGCCTATATATCGCTGGTCTCTGGGAATCAGGTTACATGTAGTTCGACTTGCTGGGGAAGAGTATATCTCTTATGCGGAAATGCCTTCAGATTTCCCGGTGTGTATCCGACTGGTCGCAGTTTTTTAGAAAGAAAGCAAATAGCAAACAAAATTATGGTCGAGTCTAAGATCGGATGGCTTCCCAATCCTGGCCGAAAAGCATGACTTTCATGGGCACCATATCTTGACCGGCTGCGTAACAAAAAGTTCCCCGTTTGCTCTGCAATTGTCTGGATCTGGTTCAGCGAGCCGGCTCCTTTCTGGCGGCTATGTACCTGTTTCCTAAATTTAACAGGATTGCAAATATTCTTTATGGTGTTTGAATAAATGGCCCTTTTGGTTGTTTGAATGAATGGCCCTTTTGGATATTTGAATGAATGGCCCTTTTGGCAGTTTGAATGAATGGCCCTTTTGGCTGTTTGTATGAATGGCCCTTTTGGTAGTTTGATATGAATGAATGGCCCTTTTGGCTATTTTTATAAATGGACCTTTTGGCTGTTTGATATGAATGGCCCTTTTGGCTGTTTGTATGAATGGCCTTGTTTGTAGTTTGAATGAAAGAATGCTCCTTTTGGTTGTTTGTATGAATGGCCATTTTGGCTATTTGTATGAATGACCCTTTTGGCAGTTCGAAATGAATGGCCCTTTTGGCTGTTTGAATGAATGAATGGCCATTTTGGCTGTTTGTATGAATGGCCTTTTTGGCGGTTTTGAACGAATGAATAACCCTTTTGGTTGTTTGTATGAATGGCCCTTCTGGCTATTTTGAATGAATGAATAGCCCTTTTGGCAGTTTGTATGAATGGCTTTTTTGGTTGTTTGAATGAATGGACCTTTTGGCATGCAGATGACAGATATGGCCCTTGTGGCTGGATAATCTTTTTTTCGTCCATTGTATTGGCTATGACCCTTGTGGTCGGATATGCCCTTTGTCTTTGTCATGACCTTTTTGGTCGAGTACGTCTTTATGATCATTCATTAGGACCATTTTGGCCTGATATGTCTTCATCATTTGCTCCTTATGTGACCCTTGTGGTCGAATATGTCTTTGTCGTTCATTCTTTATATGACCTTTTTGGTCAGATGTATCTTTATGCTCATTGTCCTGACCCTTTTGGTCGGATGCATCTTCATCGTTCCTTTTTGTATTACCCTTTCGGTCGAATATGCCTTTCTCATTCATTTCATGACCCTCGTGGTCAGAGACGTTATTTTTCTTTCATTTTGTCCAGACCCTTTTGGCCATTGGACGTCTAGTTAAGTTCGTCTTTTCCTTTTTTGTCTGTAAGCCCGTCGATGGCGTATCTATCTCCCTGTTTAAAAAGCCTACATCCACAGAAAATTTTTTAGTTTCCTAAGAAGCCGACTAACATCGTTTTCCTCCTGTCTAGTGTCTTCTCTTGATGCACCTTTGAATCCTCTTGGACTAAGTATTTCGAGAGATGGTTTTAAAGCGAATTTATACTAAATTTCAAAATCTAAAGATAAAGTTGTAAAATCTTTGTTTGTTTTAGGTGTCATGACATGTGTTTTCAGACGAAGTCTTCTGGTCTTTCGGGAGGCCTTGATGCTAAGTCCCTGAACTGGTGGAATTTTTGAGATCTTTTCTCAAAAATTCTGCCCCAGTTTCAGGCCCTGATCTGATTGACTCTTGTGTCGTCTCTTTGTTCTCTAAAAAATTTTGCCCCAGTGTATGGTCTGGGCTTGTAATATTCTTTGCTGATTGCTTTTGATAGGAATTTTTGAGGTCTCCTAAAAAATTCTGCCTTAGTATAGGTTGATGTTGGCTGACTCTTGCGTCGATACTTATAATCTGATCCTATTGATTCCTCCTGACTTTGTGTCTCTGAGGCTTCGTAAGGGTTTTTCTTTTGTGGCGACCGAGATCGAAAGCGCCTACGTATCCTGTCACAGCAGGAAATCAGGTTGAACGTAGTTCAAAATAAAGTATTTGAGTTTTTGGTTTTTTACTAATAATGTGACCTGGTCCGATATGGACTGCCTACGTATCCCACAGTGGGGAAGTCAGGTCATTGCATAGTTCATTACATAGATGATTGTTTTTCACTATTCTATTACAAAAGTGCGATTACAAGCAAAAGATATAATTATAGGGAAATAATAATGCGATTACAATCAAATGGAATCCTAAATGTAATATCAGTGCTTCTGCATTGATAGCTTTGGGCCACTCTTGTTCGTCCATCTCGGCTAGGACTACGGCTCGTCCTGAGAGTTCCTTCCTGACCATATATGGTCCTTGCTAATTTGGTACAAACTTTCCTTTGTATTCTTCTTGGAGAGGGAAGACTCGCTTGAGTACGAGTTGTCCAATTTGAAAGAGTCGAGCTCTGACCTATTTGTTGAAAGCTCGAGACATTCTTTGTCTGTACAGCTGTTCGTGGCATACTGCCACCATTCTTTTTTCGTCAATCATTGCTAGTTGCTCATAGAGATTTCTGACCCATTCTGCATCGTCCAACTCTGCTTCTTGGATGATCCTGAGAGAAGGAATTTCCACTTCTACGGGTATGACCGTTTTTGTACCATAAATATGACCGCTTCTATACCATAAATAAGAAAATAAGGGGTTGCTCCGGTGGATGTTCGGGTGGTCATTTTGTACCCCAACAAAGCATAAAAAAACTATTCGTGCCAATTTTTGTAGTTATCGATCATCTTCCTCAAGATTCTTTTGATGTTCTTGTTTGCAGCCTCTGTGGCTCCATTCATCTGTGGTCGGTAGGCGGTAGAGTTCCTGTGAGTTATCTTGAATTGTTCATAGATGTCTTTCATCAGATGGCTGTTCTAATTTGCTCCATTGTCAGTTATGATAGACTCAGGCATATCGAAGAGGTATATGAGATTGTTCTTGACGAAGTTAGCCACAACTTTCTTGGTCATTGATTTGTGAGAAGTTGCTTCCACCCACTTGGTGAAGTAGTCGATGGTGACTAAGATGAAACAATGTCCATTGGATTTTGGTGGCTCAATGGGTCCGATGACGTCCATCCCCCATGCCACAAATAGCCAAGGGGAGCTCATTACATGTAGTTCTGTCGGAGGAACCTTGATTAAGTCTTCGTGTATCTGACATTGATGGCATTTTTTGCACAAATTTATAGGATTCATGCTTCATGGTCATCCAGTAGTATCCCATCCTCAAGATCTTCTTGGCGAGGATAAATCCATTCATGCGAAGTCTGTATGCCCCCACGTGTACCTCTTTCAGCAATTTTGTGGCCTCTGCGGCGTCCACACATCTGAGTAACCCAAGGTCTGGTGTTCTTTTGTACAACACTTCTTTGTTCAAGAAGAATTCATTGGCTAGTCTCCTGATGGTTTTCTTCTGATTTGTTGAGCCTTCTAGGGGATACTCTCCTTTCTCCAAGTATACCTTGATGTCACATACCACAGTTTTCCATCTGGCTCGGCCTCGACGTGAGCGCAGTGAGCATGTTCTTCTTTCAGAGTGATCTCTAGTGGATCAATGTGGGTACTCTCGGGGTGCTGAATCATGGAGGCTATTATAGATAATGCGTCAGCAAACTTGTTTTGAGCCCTCGGAGTATGCCTGAAGTTAATGCTTTTGAATCTTCCGCACAGTCTCTGTACCCGGTTTGCATATGGTAGTACTTTGTCATTCTTGGTTGCCTATTTTTCTTTCAGTTGATTGATGAGCAAGTCAAAATCTCCGATTACCAACAACTCTTGTATGTTCATGTCCAAAGCCATTTTGTGGCCGAGAACACATGCTTCATATTTGGCCATGTTGTTGGTACACCTGAAATTGATTTTTGCGGCCACCAGGTAGTGTTGTTTTGTTTCTGATATCAACACTGCTCCGATGCCGGAACCTTTGTAGTTGACTGCTCTATCAATGAACAGTATCCATACCGAGTAGGGATCAGCCACCTATTCTTCCATAGCCATTACTTCCTAATTTGGGAAGAAAGTCCGTAATGGTTCGAGTTCATCATTGATGGGACTTTTCGCTAGAAAGTCATCTAGGGCTTTCCCTTTGATTGCATTTTGTGCCCCATACACAATGTCGAATTCACTTAGTATCATCTGCCATTCAGCTAACTTTTTCACGGGCATCGGTTTGTCGAAAGATGTGCCTTAGTGGATCCATTCTGGATATAAGGTGAGTGGTAAACACCGACAAGTAATGTCTTAGATTTTGGGCGATCCATGTCAGGGCACAACATGTTTTCTCTACGAGTGTGTATCTTGACTCGCAGGATGTGAATTTCTTGCTCAAGTAATAGATGGCATGTTCCTTTTTGCCTTCTTCATCATGTTGGGCGAGCATGCACCCAAAAGCATTTTCTGATACTGATAGGTACAGTAGCAGAGGACTCCCTTGCCTAGGTGGCATTAGGATAGGAGGATTGGAAAGGTATTTCTTGATTTTATCGAATGCCTCTTGGCACTCCTCCGTCCACTTTGTGGGAGCGTTTTTCTTGGGTAATTTGAGGATTGGTTCCCTAATCACCGTTGACTGGGCCCAATGTAATTTGGCCTTCCCGAGAAGCTCATGACTTCTTTCTGGGTTTTGGGAGGTGGTAACTCTTGGATTGCTTTGATCTTTGTAGGGTCCAATTCATTGCCTCTGCGGCTGACTATGAACCCTAGCAATTTACCCGTAGGCACTCCAAACGGGCATTTTTTTGGGTTTAGCTTCAGGTTGAATTTACGAAGCCTGTCAAAGAACTTAGACAGGTGTGTGGTATGTTCTGAGCTTTCTTTTGACTTTGTGATGACATCATCCACATAAGCCTCGATCTCTCGATGCATCATGTAATGGAATAGGGTAGTCATGGCTCTCATATATGTGGTGTCGGTATTCTTGAGGACGAACGACATTACTCGATAATGGTAGACTCGTCAAGGGGTGATGAAGGCTATCTTCTCAGCGTCTTCTTCGCTCATGAGTATCTGATGGTACCCGACGAAACAATCCATAAAAGACTGCAACTCGTGCTTGGCGCAGTTGTCTATGAGAATGTGGATGTTCGAAAAGGGAAAGTTATACTTTGGACTGGCCCGATTGAGATCTCGGTAGTCTATATAGATTCAGATTTTTCCATCTTTCTTGGGTACTAGCACTATGTTGGCCAACCAAGTGGGGTAGGACATTACCTTCACTATTTTGGACTTGATCTGTTTCTCCAATTCATCCTTAATCCTGATACTCATGTCCGGCTTAAATGTCCGAGTCTTTTGCTTAACCAGGGGGAAGCCTTCTTTTATGGGCAATATATGGGCCACTATTTCAGTGCTCAATCCTGGCATATCATCGCATGACCAGGCGAAGACATCCACGTATTCCTTTAACAGAGTTATGAGCTCTTCTTTCTGTGGTGCTTCTAAGTGAGCACTGATTCGTGTTTCTTTGACATTTTCTTCATCACCGAGGTTGATCACCTCGGTTTCGTCCATGTTTGGCTTTTTCTTATCTTCCAATTCTTCCAACTCTTCTACCAAGCCCTCTAGCATCATCGTCTCTTCGTCGTACTCCTCGTACTCTTGTTTGTTATTTTCCTCGTTCGTTTCACGATATGTCATGACAATTTCAGTTGTTTTATTACTATTTTTACTGAAAAGGCGAGGCGAAGCAAAGTTAGGTTTTATTATTGTCCATTATGCATGATTATAGGGAAAGTTTTATTATTATTAGTAAAAAATAATATTTTTGTGTAAATCTAGGCTTTCATTGATTCGAAAGTAATTGATTACAAACTGTGGTCCTGATCTGGAATAACGTCGGACCATTCCCATTACGAGATAATTTTTGTAAAAGGGGCGATCATTCGGGCCTCGGCCGATGTCGCCTGTTTTTAGCGCTAAGGATTTTTTAGGGAAATCCATCTTTCTACCGAGGAGCCAAGAAGGGAGTAGATGTCCAATTGTCCAAGCGCTCTCTCTGCCTCGGGCTGCTTATAGTGGGTGTCTCCTGGCTTTCTTTGATGATGGCATAGCATCCCTCTTCTTGAAACAGCATCTCCAGGCCCTCATTAGCTTCTTCGCCTCTGTGCGTCGGCATCCTTGTGGGAAATTAATGGTACAACCCCAGAATTGGCTGAGGTAGATTTCCCCTTCTTGGCTCTCTCCGGATGGCTTTTGTGAGCTCGTCTTCTCTAGGAGTATACCCCAGACTGAAGTAGTAGTTTTCCTTTGGGACTGGCACAGGTTTTGTTATGCCTTCCAAATCATTTCCCAAGCCTCTCACTGTCTCAAAACCATTCCTCAGCATTGTGGAGGCAATCATTTTGTAAACTGTTAGCATTAGTTTGTCAATTTACCCTTCAGAATGGGTTGCCCCGATATATTCTACCACATGGAAATCTAATCCATTGGGGTTTCCTTCGATCACTGGTATGATGTTGTAAGGGTACTTCTGCGTATCTTTTCAACTATGAATACAATCTCCTGGCCTTTCAACTCAAACTTCATGGCCTGGTGCAATATTGATGGTAGAACACCAGCAGAGTGTATCCATGGTCTTCCCAAGAGCAGATTGTAATTGGCGGTGATTGCCATGACTTGGAACTCTGTTGTGAAGGAGGCAGGTCCTATTCGGATGTGCAGATCTATCTCTCCCAAGGAATCACTTTGGGACCCATCGAATGCCCTGACGTTCATCCCGCTTTGGCGGATTTGGCCAATGTCATAGCCGAGCTGTGTTAATGTGGTTAAAGGGCAGATGTTGAGCCCTGCCCCATTATCCATAAGTACCCTTCCTATCACTTTGTCACAACATTCTAGAGTGATATAAAGAGCTCGGTTGTAGCAGGTTCCTTCGCCTAGCAATTCCTCTTTAGAGAAGCAAACTTTGTGTTCTCCAATGATGTGTGCTACTAACCCGGCTAGATCCTCACTGCTCGTACCTGCTGGCACGTGTGCATCATCTAACACTTTCATGAGAGCTTACCTGTGTGATGGCGAGCTGGCCAGTAGTGCTAACACCGATATTTGTGCTGGTGTTTTCTTCAGATGCTCAACAATTGAATAATCCTTTGGCTGCATACGCCGCTAGAAATCTTCGGCTTCTCCTTCAGTTATTTCCCTTTTCTGGGTGTTTTCCTTTCTCGCAGCATTTTGGGCAAGTTCTTCAAGGATGTAACATCTTCTTGAGTGAGTCATGCCTTAGGCCATGGCTGCTTACACAATGACTGATTCTTTGGGATCGGGCACTATCTGTTGTGCCACCTGAGCCACCACCGGTGCTGGGACTAAGATTCCGAACCTTGGTATAGCCTTTAGAATTTCTGGTGCTAGGATCAGGACCTTGAAATTGGGACGATCCTGGAGTGTGAAGGAAGCCTCTTTTTGTTCAATGGACTTAACTATTCTGGGGACCAATGCCCTGCAAGCTTCCCAGTCTTCGTCTTTTTCAATCATGTGGACTCTGTTGTTTCCATGGTTGGGAAAGGTGTTTGGGTTTACATTGGGAGTTGTGGTTTCCAGGACGATCTCTCCCTTGTCAATCAGATCTTGGATCTTGTGTTTGAGATTTATGCAATCCTTCGTACTGTGCCCATTGCCCCCTGAATGATAAGGGCATGTCTGATTAGTCCAAAAAAACCTATTCCTGGGCTGAGCCCATTTTGGAAGGACTTTCTGGATTAAGCCTGCGGCGTGTAGCCTTTCAAAGAGTCGAGCCCTTAGCTCAAGCAGTGTTGTAAATTCTCTTGCTGGCTTCCTCTCGAAAGCAGGACGTGGAGCATTGTATGCTGGTGGTAGTGGTTGATTTTGGTAGTTCGGTAGAGGACGAATTTGTGGTGGGTTGTTTTATGGTGGGCAGTACGCATAGGCTGCCGCCTGGTAATTTTGTTGTAATGGTTGATAAGTTTGTTGTGGTGGTGTTGTCATGACCCAACCGGAGGGCTATGACGGGCACCCGGAGTTAACCTACCGAGCGCCTCTCAACATACTTTTCATAATCATAACCAGGTAAGCCACATGGCTAACTCTTAATCATCACAACTAAAAAGACACAAGTTCCCCCGAACATAGGCACCTTTACATAAACATCAATACTATGCCCATATATATATAAGTCGGTAAGGCTATCAAAATGATATACAAAATGTGAACCGATAAGGCTACGAAATACCTGGCTATACACATCTGTCTACGAGCCTCTATGAAAAGTATGTAATATCATAAAGACGGGACAAGACCCCGCCATGCCCAAATATATACACAAAAAGAATAATACCAATGACTGCAGCTCCGGATAAAAAAGGAGCACTGCTATGCAATCACTGACGAAGCAGCCTATAGGTTTGGTCTGTCTCCCTCTCTACCTGTGGGCATAGACACAGCGTCCACAAATAAAAGGACATCAGTACAAAAAATGTACTGAATATGTAAGGCATGAATAGTAACATGATGAGAGCATGAAGATAACATAAGATAAAGTGAACAATTTATACCTCATACACTCATTAAGACATTTGTTATGCAAACTTAACCTTTCTCTAGAGGAAACATTTCATACATAGACACATGCTATACCATACCCAACCATGTAGGATCGGTATCACCCATACCCGGCCATATAGGGCTCGGTATTGTCCATACCCGACCTTATCAAAATTGGTGTTGTCCATACCCATCTGCAGTGGTGCGCGCGCAATAGATATCATACCCGGCTATATAAGCTCGGTATCATAAAATAACTATATACGTATATATCATAAATAAGAGTAACGTCATCACCATAATTATCATCATCACTATGAAGGTCTTTTATCAATAATATCTTAAGAATTTTGGTAGTCATGAGCTTCTAACATTCTCTAGGAAGTAAGACATTAGAACATCATAGATGGATTCACGACAAGGAAATCATGCCTTTATAAAGAAGGGTTAGCCTTACATACCTTTACATCTTCTTAACTACTTAAAGTTCTTCTCCAAAGTCCGAAAAAATCTACATTCAAGAGGATTCATACTTAAGGTTAAGTCTTGAAAACACTTCTAAGTTCAAACTAGTGCAATTAACGAACCAACGAAATTTGGGCAGCATTTCCCCTATTTTGTCAACTTCCACCATATTACAAATCAACTCCCAACAACAATAATAACGTTCACAATACCATAATCAAGAAGTTATATTCAATTTAGTGTAATTTACCCAAAATCCCCTTTTTAAGTTCATCTCATAGTCATCTTCTTCACTTCAAAATTTATGAGTTCTCCACTTTAATTCTTTTCGATTCCATGGGTCACTAAACCTTTATATCAACTCAATCATGCAAATAATTCGAACATCATACCTTAGTATAGAAGAACTTCACCTTTCCCGACTCCTTTCAAGACCAAGTTTATCACAACTTTGAAGAGAAGCAAGAACAATCAGCTTCCATGGATTATCTTTGAGTTTTGATGTTGGTCTTCTCTCTTGATGATATGGAAAGGTTTGGAGTGTTATGGAACCTTCAATAACTCTCTAGAAGTTTGGGGAAATAAGTGTGGGAGGTTGAGATGAAAATGGGATCTTTTGGGATTTAAAAAGGTGGCAAAGTCGCTCCCCCACATCACTTTACGGTGGAGATGCGGCTCAGCATATTGGATATGCGGCTGCATCTCCCCTCCTCTCCTTAGGGAGGAGGCTGGGCAGTGAGGGTTGAAAATTTGGGGAGTTTTCGGCCCATATGCGGTCTAGCATACTGAGTATGCAGCCGCATATGGCCCCTATTTCCCCGGTTTCGCGAAAATGCGTTCTTTTTTATTCGTTTGACCTCCGATCCTTATGGAATATTCTTGGAACTTGTGTAAAAATTCATTAACCATTTAAGGGGCCCTATATCTCCCCCTCAAGGCATCACTAAAAAATGTACAACTCAAATGATACGAAATCTTCCCAAAACATGACTTAAATTCCTATTCCTTTGACGAGCATACTTCCACCAATTCATATGACTCTAAAACCTTAGGGTACACACTTAAAGTTATCAAATACCCTCCTTAACCTTATAAGGACCTCATTTCCAGTTTAATCTTGTGTTAGTATACTCATAATGCGAACGACACAAAATTTCCAAGATGTAACATTCCTCTCCCCTTAGGAACATTCGTCCTCGAATGTTAGGCTCTTAGGGATTTTACAAGAATTTCGCCAGTGTTTCCCCTATAATAGGTCCCTACCATCCGTCACATCAACCCAAATATATATATACATCAACCCAAAATATATATATATATATATATATATATATATATATATATATATATATATATATATATATATATATATATATATATATATATATATCACCTCACAGGGCTACAACAACAATAATGGCCACACACGATCAAGAAATCATCGAAAGAAAGCATTACATACTTGAGGACAATGGTGCCTCTGTCTGAATTTCCTCTGGAGTGGAAATAAATATGGATACCTAAACTTCATATCTTCGTCGGCTTCCCAAGTCATCTCTTCCCTATTATTGTTTCTCCATAAAACTTTAACTGAAGCTATATCCTTGGTTCTAAGCCTTCGAACTTGCCTATCTAGAATAGCAATGGGAACTTCTTCATAGGATAGTTGCTCGGTCACTTGGACATCATCAACAGGTAAAATTCTGGAGGGATCTCCAATACACTTGTGAAGCATCGATACATGAAAAACTGGGTGAACTGACTCCAAGTCTGAAAGTAAATCTAACTCATAAGCCACCTGGCCTACCTTGCGCACAATCTTGTAAGACCCAATGTACCGAGGACTAAGCTTACCCTTTTTACCAAATCTCATCACAGCTTTTATCGGTGACACCTTCAAGAATACCCAGTCATTCACTTGGAACTCTAAGGCTCGCCGGTGATTGTCTGCATAAGATTTCTAGCGACTCTGAGTTGTCAATAATCGATCCTGAATAAGCTTGACCTTTTCCATGGCTTGTTGGATCAAGTCTGGCCCTTGTCTGGCCCTATTAACTTAGCTTCCCCCACTTAGAACCACCCAATTGAAGATCTACACTAGCGCTCATATAAAGCCTCATACGGGGCCATTTGGATGCTGGAATAATAACTATTGTTATAAGTAAACTCAATAAGCGATAAGTAATCATCCCAATTACCTCCAAAATCCAGCACACATGCCCGTTGCGTATCCTCGAGAGTCTGAATGGTGCTCTCAGCTTGCCCATCAGTCTGTGGATGAAATGCTATACTAAGACTCACCTGAGTCCCTAGACCTTCTTAGAAGGACTTCTAGTAATTAGCTGTGAACTGGGTTCCTGTATCAGAAATAATAGATACTGGAATACCATGGAGTCGTACTATCTTTTTGATATAAAGCTTTGCATAATCCTCAGCTGTGTATGTAGTCCTAACAGGTAGAAAATGAGCTGACTTCGTAAATCTATCCATAATTACCCATATAGAATCATACTTATGCTGAGAACGAGGCAATCCTGCAATAAAAACCATATTAATCACTTTATATTTCCAAGTCAGAATTTTCATAGCTTGCAACAATCTACCGGGCTTTTGATGCTTAATCTTTATCTCCTGACAGTTAGGATATTGAGCTACGAACTCTGCTATGTATTTCTTCATCCTGTCCCACCAATAAATGGATTTAAGATCATGATACATTTTTGTCGCTCCCGGATGCACAGAATAACGGGAACAATGGGCTTCCTCTAAAATCTGATGATGTAATCTTGCTACATCAGGAACACATAATCTGCCTCGACACCTGAGAACTCCATCTACAGAAATTTCAAAAGATGAGTTCTTCTTCTGAGGAAGTGCATTTCTGTAATGAACTAATATGGGATCCTCATACTGGCGCTCTTTCACCTCAACTACTAGTGACGAAATAGCTGAATTTCAGAATGGTAACTCCCATATTGCCCGAGTCTATTACTCGAACTCCTAGGCTAGCTAATTGCAGAAGTTTACGAGTTAACTCTCTCTTCTCTGGTTGAACATCACATAAGCTCCCCATAGATCTACGGCTAAAAGCATCAACTACGACGTTCGCTTTCCCTAGATGATATAGAATACTGACGGCATAATCTTTCAACAACTCCAACTATCGCCTTTGTTGCAAGTTCAACTCTTTCAGCATGAAAATATACTGAAGACTTTTGTGATCAGTATAAATATCAACATGAACACCATACAAATAATGTCTCCATATCTTCAATGCATGAATCACCACATCTAACTAAAGATGATGGGTTGAAGCATAAGCAATAACTTTACCGTGCTGCATCAATACACCATATAGCCCTCCGGTCCTTCTGGAAGTGTCAGAATAGGGGTCAAAGTCAATTTATCTTTCAGCTCCTGAAGACTATGGTCACAAGCATCCATCCATTGAAATTTAGCTGATTTCTGTGTCGTTTCGTCAATGGTACAGAAATAGAAGAAAATCCTTCTACAAATCTTCTGTAATAACTTGCCAAGCCTAGAAAACTATGAACTTCCGTAGGTGTTGTAGGTCTCGGCCAGGTCTTTACAGCTTCAATCTTCTGGGTATCCACCCGAATGTCATCTGCTGCAATAATATGCCTTAGAAAAGTCACAGAATTTAACCAAAACTCACATTTCAAAAATTTTACATATAGATCTCGGGCCTGAAGAACTCTAAGGACAGTACGTAAGTGATCTGCATGCTCTACCTCAGATCGTGAGTACACAAAGATATCGTCGACAAACACAATCACAAACAAGTCTAGGAAAGGCCTGAACACATTGTTCATCTATCACGACCCAACCAGTGGGCCATGACAGGTATCCGGAGCTAACTACCGAGCACCACTCATCATGCTAACCATCATACCCAACCTGTACACACGAAATCACTAAGGAAATATATATATATATATACACACACATAAGCCCTCACGACTGTAAAAAATAATATACAACTATATACACGGGGGTGATCATAAGACATCAACTACCCACACATATACAACTACGAGCCTCTAACTGGAATACTGAACATAAGGATGGGACAGGACCTTGTCGTGCCCGAATATACACACAAAAAAATATAAATCAAAACTGCACCTCCGGGGTAGGGAGGAGCTCCTGGCAAGCTGACCTGGCTCCTAAGAATTCGGACCGTCCACCTGTTTACCTGTGGGCATGAACACAGCGTCCAAAAAGAAAACGACGTCAGTACGAACGATGTACTGAGTATTTAAGGCAATAAAGGAATATAGAAAGCATAAGAAGAAAAATAACTGTATCTGCTTGCCTCTTGGGGTTGAATCATGCATGCTAACTTATACCAATATCAATATCATGTCATGTATGCATATGTAAACTGCCCGACCATATAGGTACGGTGTGATCATCATTAGCCCGCGTCCGGGGTAAACATCTCAAGCCGGCCACTAGTGGTGTCTGCCCATGCCATCTAGACATGGTGTAATCATCATCATAGCTGCCCACTACGCCGTAGTGTTACCTTGACGCCATATATAGGCGCGGTGTAATCATTCATATACATCATATGAGGCATGCATGGGAGCTCAAGTAAAAGCTATAACTCTATCGGGGTGACGTAAGGTCGAGAACCCCCGATTTCATTATGGAATAGTCATGATCATCAGGTCTCACCTTGAAGGATCTATCATTATAAGGTGAGACTAGCAACAATGAATATTATCAAGGAATCATGTAAGGATCACTAGCTTCATAATAATATCATATCATAAGCTTTAGAACATCTAGACATAGATTCATCATCATCGTTACCATGGACATATCTCATCTTTATCTCATAAGGAGCTCTTAAGAATGTTTAACTTCCATCTTTTGGGGTGTAAGAAGGTCATGGGAATTACCGGAAATAAATCACAATATATAAGAGTCATGCCTTTGAAGGAAGGGCTAGCCTTACATACCTTTACGTCGCTCTAGCTTTATCGACTAATTTCTTCCCTCCAATACTCACAATTCTACATTCAAGAGAATTTGTACTAAGATTAGATAACCAGAAACATCCATAGGACACCCATGATAACATAATCGTTAAATTCTTCAAGTTACACATTGTTTACTTCTTAAATCAACCTTAAAAATCATCCATAACCATACCTATATTACCACATCATATTCATTCTCATATAATACTCCTTTAATATCATTCGTATTATTCACCACAAGATTGTACTCATAACATGTCAAGAACTATTATTCGAGTTAAGTCATCATTCAAGAATATCACTATTTCCATATTTACACTCCATATTCTTCTCTCTTCCATAATCTAAGTCTTTTAACCTCTCAATATTATTAATAAAATGGATTGAACACAACACTCACCTTTGATGATGTAGGAATGGACTTTGAATGGAATTACTTCACTTGGAGAAAACCCCACTTCAACAATAAAAAGAGATTCTTGGTTTCCACAAACCCTAGAGAGTATTCTTGCACTTGATTCTACTAATTCTTGGTATTTACTCCTTGATTTCCCATGGATATGTGATGATATGATGAGAGAATTTTTCTAGAACCTTCAAGACTTAGAGAGAGAATGAAATCTGAAAATTTGGGGCACAACTCGTCTATTTATAGCTGAAACTGGAAAGTTCCAAAAAAGCTATTCGACGAGCAGGTCGACGACCCGTCGACGTGTCGATGGTCCATCAACTTGCCTCATCGACTAACACCTGAGAATATCTGATTACAGAAGTATGTTGACGGTCCCGTTGACGTGTCGACGGTCCGTCGACTGACACCTGCAGGTCTCAGTCTGCAGAAATATATTGATGGTGCACAGTGACAGTCCGTCGACGGCCCGTCGGAACTGACTGCTCTGCAGATTGTCCTGAATCCTCTCAGATTGCGTCGATTCAATTTGTTCAACTTCTAACCCCGTAAATCACTAGGAATACCAGCTGGTGCACTTGTACACGGGGTAAGACACTCTCTGCCTTACTTCCTCTAAGAGCTTTCTTCTCTTTTCTCAAATGTCTTTGGAATCTTAATTAGAATTATTAAGTATCCCTTCTTACTAGTAGGGACATCATATACACCTTAACTTACGCTGGTCTATTCACCGCATAACGACATGAAATTTTCTGAGGTGTAACATCATCAAATCCATGAACACTGCCGGTGCATTAGTCAATCCGAACGACAGTACCTGAAACTCGAAATGACCATATCTAGTTCTGAAGACCGTCTTTAGAATGTCCTTCCCCCTAACTCTCACCTGATGATACCAGGATCTTAAATCTATATTTGAGAATCATTTAGCTCCCTGCAACTGATTAAATAAATCATCAATTCTTTGAAGTGGATACTTATTCTTGATTGTCACCTTATTCAGCTGCTTGTAATCGATACACATTCGTAAGGAGTCATCTTTCTTTCTTACAAACAATAAAGGTGCTCCCCATGGCGACGAACTAGACCTAATAAAGCCTTTCTCAAGCAAATCCTTCAATTGTTCCTTTAACTCTTTCAAATCCGCAGGAGCCATTCTATAAGGACGAATATATATGGGCTTAGTATCCGGTAGCACATCAATACCGAAATCAATCTCCCGCTCGGGTGGAAGGCCTGGAAGCTCATCCGAAAACTCATTCACCACAGGACAAATTTAAGAGTTAGCGTCTTTGCTTCCTTATCTTGAACCCGAACTAAATGATAAATACAGCCTTTAGCAATCATCTTCCTTACCTTCAGATATGAAATAAACCCACCTCTCGGAGATGCTGTATTACCCTTCCACTCTAAGACTGGTTCTCCAAAAACTGGAAATGAACAATATTTGTTCTACAATCAACATTGGCATAACAAGAAGCCAACCAATCCATACCTATAATGACATCAAAATCTACCATTTTTAACTCGTGTAGATCAGCCATAGTACGACGGTCATAAATCATAACCATATAATTTTTATATGCCCGACTAGCTATCACTGGGTCACTGATGGGTGTGGACACTTCAAAAGGCTTAATTGGCTCAGGTTTCACCCCAATACGATCAGCAATATAAGGAGTAATATATGAAAATATAGAACCTGGATCAATCAATGCATACAAATCATGAAAAAATACCAATAATATACCTGTGACAACATTAGAGGAGTACTCTAGATCCTGTCGCCTAGCCAGTGCATAAATCGGTGCTGAGAACCACTTGAACTAGGTACTCCTCCTCTGCCCCTACCATGACCTACTGGCGTCTTTGAGCCCTGCTCTGGAGGGCGTAGAGATGATGAAGAACCAGCTGCTGACCCTGTGGGCTGAACCGTACCCCTACCACCTCAGAACGGACACTCCCACATAATATGGCTTGACTGGCCGCAAGCATAGCAAACATTCAAACCTAATCGGCAATGTCTCCAATGTAACTTACCGCACTGAGTACATCATGGTAAAGGTGGTCTCATCTAGCCCAAATTACCCCTATACTGAGAACCCGGAGTTTTGAAGCTCTGACCTGGTTCGGAGCGAATAGGGCGATCAAATCTCTGGCTCGCAAATCGTGGAGGTACACTAGTCACTGAATGTCCTGAGTGTCTAGAATACTGCTGCCTATGACCTCCTCTAAGATTACTAATAGGACCTGATGTTCTGGCTCTCTTGCTATAACCTCTATCATACTCACGCTCATTCCCCCGCTGTTGGTGTCGTGCTTCCAAATTTTGGGCATGGGCCTGGATGCGAGAAATATCTATACCATCCTGAAGTGAAGTCGTCAAACACTCATCCATCAAATGTGGCCCTAAGACATTCACAAATCGATGCACACGATCTTCCATATCAGCTACCATAGAGCATACTTAGCAAAAGAATTGAAACGGAGGCTATACTCTAGGGTACTCATATTTCCCTATCTAAGATTCAGGAACCTGTCAGCTTTAGCCCATTGAACCTCTGGCGGCAAATTGTGTCGGAGAAAAGTATCCACAAACTCTTGCCATATCGACGGGGGTGCATTGACTCCTCTAGAAGACATCCAAACTGTATACCAATGAACCGCAACATCCCGTAATCAATAGGAGGCCAACTCTACCGACTCAACATCCAAAGCATGTATTATCCGCAATTTTCTCACCATTCCATCTATAAAGCTCTGCAGGTCCTCATCCGATTTTGACCCAAAGAATTCTGGAGGGTTCAAACTGATAAAATCACGGGCTCTAGCACTGACAGCTCTATCACCATGACCCGTACCTTGCCGCTGGGCCTGAGTGGTGACTAACTGAGTCAGCAAATGGATGGCCTCTTTCACCTCTTGGCCTAAAGCATTTGATGGAGGAACTGGGGGTGTTGGAGCTAGAGCTGAGGCACCTTTATGCTTCTCTGAAGCAGGCGGTGAGTGAGAGGACTGAGATGGAACCTCATTATGAGACTCACCCTCGTCTATATCTATCGGTGGCACCCGCTCGGTTCCCTTACCTACCACTGTGTTGCCCTTTTGGGCTGCTGTAGCTTTTCTTTTTATAGGCATCGCTGAAAGCATCACACACGGTTAAGAAAAGGGAAATTCTTATATCCAGACTTTATCGCACGATCTATGATGAGGAAGAAGGTCATTCATTCCTAAATGCCCGCAGTCTCCTGTTTGTAAGCGTCACTTCACACCTATAAACAAGACTCTACTAGACACGGCTTATAGACACACCTAAGACGAACTGCTTTGAGACCACTTTTGTCACGACCCAACCGGAGGGCCATGATGGGCACTCGGAGTTAACCTACCGAGCACCTCTCAACATACGTTTCATAATCATAACTAGGTGAGCCACATGGCTAACTCTTCATTATCAAAACTAAAAAGACACAAGTTCCTCCGAACATAGGCACCTTTATATAAACATCCATACTATGCTCATATATCTATAAGCCGATAAGGCTATCAAAATGATATACAAAATGTAAACCGATAAGGCTACGGAATACCTAGCTATACACATCTGTTTACGAGCCTCTATGAAGAGTATATAATATCATAAAGACGGGACAGGACCTCGCCATGCCCAAATATGTACACAAAAAGAATAATACCAACTACTGCAACTCTGGATCAAAAGGAGCACTGCTATGCAATCACTGACGAAGCAGCCTATAGGTTTGGTCTGTCTCCCTGTCTACCTGTGGGCATGAACATAGCATCGACAAATAAAAGGACGTCAGTACGAACAATGTGCTTAGTATGTAAGGCCTGAATAGTAACATAATGAGAGCATGAAGATAACATAAGATAAAGTGAACAATTTATACCTCATACACCTCTTAAGATGTTTGTTATGCAAACTTAACCTTTCTCTAGAGGAAACATTTCACATATATACACATGCTATACCATACCCGACCATGTAGGATCGGTATCACCCATACCTGGCCATATAGGGCTCGGTATTATCCTTACCTGACCTTATCAAAATTGGTGCTGTCCATACCCATCTGCAGTGGTGCGCGTACAATAGATATCATAGCCGGCTATATAAGCTTGGCATCATAAAATAACTATATACGTATATATCATAAATAAGAGTAATGTTATCACCATAATTATCATCATCACTATGAAGGGCTTTTGTCAATAATATCTAAAGAATTTTGGTAGTCATGAGCTTCTAACATTCTCTAGGAAGTAAGACATTGTGAACATCATAAATGGATTCAAGATGAGGAAATCATGCCTTTAGAAAGAAGGGTTAGCCTTACATACCTTTCCGTCTTCTTAACTACTTAATGTCTATCTCCAAATTCTAAAAAAATCTATATTCAAGAGGATTCATATCAAGGTTAAGTCTTGAAAACACTTCTAAGTTCAAACTAGTGCAATTAACGAACCAACGAAATTTGGGCAGCATTTCCCCTATTTTGTCAACTTCCACCATATTACAAATCAACACCCAACAACAACACTAACGTTCACCATATCATAATCAAGAAATTATATTCAATTTAGTCTCGAATTTACCCAAAATCCCTTTTTTAAGTTCATCTCATAGTCATCTTCTTCACTTCAACATTTATGACTTCTCCACTTTAATTCTTTTCCTTTCCAAGGGTCACTAAACCTTTATATCAACTCAATCATGTAAATAATAGGAATATCATATCTTAGTATATAAGAAATTCACCTTTCCCAACTTCTTTCAAGACCAAGTTTATCACAACTTTGAAGAGAAGCAAGAACAATCACCTTCCATGGATTATCTTTGAGTTTTAATGTTGGTCTTCTCTATTGATGATATGGAAAGGTTTGGACTATTATGTAACCTTCAATAACTCTCTAGAAGTGTGGGCAAATAAGTGTGGGAGGTTGAGATGAAAATGGGATCTTTTGGGATTTAAAAAGGTGGCAAAGTCGCTCCCCCACATCACTTTGCGGTGGAGATGAGGCTCAGCATAGTGGATATACGGCCGCATCTCCCCTCCTCTCCTTATGGAGGAGGTTGGTCAGTGAGGGTTCTGAATTTGGGGATTTTTCTGCCCATATGCGGTCCAGCATACTGAGTATGTGGCCGCATATGGCCCCAATCTCCCCGGTTTCGCAAAAATGCGTTCTTTTCTATTCGTTTGACCTCCAATCCTTATGAAACCTTCTTGGAACTTGTGTAAAACTTAATTAACCATTTAAAGGTCCCTATATCTCCCCCTAAAGGAATTACTACACAATGTATAACTCAAATGATATGGAATCTTCCCAAAACATGACTCAAATTCCTATTCCTTTGACGAGCTTATTTCCTCCAATTCATATGACTCCTAAACCTTAAGGTGCACACTTAAGGTTATAAAATACGCTACTCAACCTTATAAGAACCTCATATCCACTTTAGGGTTGCGTTAGTCTACTCATAATGCGAACGACACAAAATTTCCAAGATGTAACAGGTGCTTGGTAAAAAGGAGCTGGTACTCGGGCACTTGGTGGAGCCACATAAGCTTGTACAGTAGTGGTAAAGCTTGGTTACACATAGAATATGGGTGTAGGGCTGTAAGGTGAAGTCGGGTAATTGATAGGAGTGGAGCTTAGTGAGAAAATTATGATTCTTCCCGCCTTTTAGGGTTTGGGCTTGGTATGTGGGATATGCTCGCCACATCCTCTTTCTTTTTACGGAAGACTCCCGCAGCGGCTTGTCCAGATGCCTTGTTAAAGACGCTGATGATTTTACTAGACTTGAGACCATCTTTTATGGCCTCTCCCATCTTGACTAATTCAGTGAACGGCCTCCCGACCATGGATAATATTCTGTCATAGAAGTCTGGTTCCTATGATCTAATGAATATGGAGACTAGTTCTCCCTCACACATTGGTGGCTGCCCACAGGCTTCTTAGGCCCTCCACTGGCTGGCAAACTCTCTGTAGTTCATTGTTGACCTTTGTTTGACCTTTTCAAGATAGTATCGGTCAGGCACTATTTCGACGTTGAATCAAAATCTCTCCATGAAGATTTCTGCCATGTCCTCCTAAGTAGGCCATTGGCACATGTATTGAGTTGCGAACCATTCAGCAGCCTCGTCTGTTAAACTTCGCCTGAATAGTCGCATGATCAGAGGTTCGTTCTTCTTAATACCGACCAACTAGTCACAGTAGGACCGAAGATGTGCTTTGGGATTCCCTGTCCCATTGAACATTTTGAACTTCGAGATGATGAATCCTTCCGGTAAGTCCAAGTTTAGATACATGCACAGATCATCATATCTTAACCCTGTGGACTTTCTGGTGGTTCTATTGGACCTTCCCAATAGCTCCTCCACTTTCTTTTCCATGTCCCTCTCATATTTGTCGTGTTCAGCCCTCTAGGCCTTCTCTATTTCCTCATAGTGGTCTAGTTCTTTGTGTTCTGGAGAAGGTTCGTTTGGGACGTTTAGAGTGTAGAAAGATACTGTTTGGTGATTGGGATGGTTGAGTGGGATTGACATAGTTTGCCTAGTTGGCAGAGCTGAAACATATGGTTGATTTTTCAGATTGATGAACACAGGCTAGGGAACTTGATATGAGTGAACCGAATGAGTAGTTCCAGGAATTTGGGTGTATTTTATTGTGGCGGAGAGCGGTAAGAAGCACCAACATGATTCAGGTCAGTTGGATTTAATGGAGGTGGGATGGTTCCTTGTGGGTAGATGGGGAAGTTATCAGGCATTGGAGAGCTCAGTGAAGGGAAGGAAGGAGGAGGCCCTTTTCTTTCAGTTGAGGCGCCCTTATGAGCATTGGCTGCCTCATTCCTAGCCACCTTTTCTTGGAGGGCCGTGACGGTAGTTAGTAATGTTGCGATCGCATCTTCCTGAGATGACACTTCCTGCTGGTTTTGGGTATCTCCCTCACGGAGAACGAACTCATTTCTACCATTATCCAGTGTACCAGTCATTTTCTCTTTTCCTATATCTTCGTTCGATAGGGATACTAACGCGACCTTTGATATCGTGAAGTATGCCAGATTTTGGTACTAAACTAATAGGCCTCGTTCTATAAGATAAGAATTACTCAATGGTAGGCAAAGTTAGTTACTTGGATTTAAATATAAAAGCAAGATATCACATATTGGTATTTTAGAGCGCACGTAGCACATAGAGACATGTATTAAAGTCAGAATACTAATCGATCCTTTGTTCTAAAGGTTTGGATATTATATGCTTTTTATGTTTGAGTAGATCTTGGTCTAATGGGATTTATGGTTGACTTACTTTGGCAAACCCTTTTCCTGTTACAAAAAATTAAACAAATGTGAAGGGGGGGGGGGGGGAGGCAAGATTATAATTTATATTATATAGGGGCCGAGTCTTACGTAGACTGCCTACGTATCCCACCAAGAGAAATCAGGCCCTATCGTAGTTCGTTTTACAAAATAAGGACTTCTACTTTTTCCTAGATATCCTTCGGGCTAACCCTAACTAAAGACATCCCTAGACTAGGCCCAATAAGGGCTTCCCGCGTATCCCTCCATAGGGATGTCAGGTCGGCGCGGTTCCTTACATATTTATAGGGGGAGGGGCTAACTTTCATGCAAAAGAGTAGGACACCTAATATCTACCCAAAAATTTAGCTCTGCGAGTCGCTGTCCTTACGAACTCACTTTTTCATGTTTGTCTTTCTTTTTCTCAGCACTGTGGTGGGAGGATGACCAGGATCTCCCCAATTATGATCTTATACTCGAGCTAGAGCATAAAAGCATAGCATTCCTCGATATCCCATAGCTCATGTGTGGAACAAGCAGACTTTGTTTTTGCCGGGCCCTAATGAGAGGGTCTCGTGGACGGGTTCCACAGGTTTGATTTTCCTCAAGACAGCCAAGGTTGAGAAGATGCGGGAGTACATCTCAATAAAGACTGTGAAGTCGTACTGCCAGATCTGAATTTCAACAGTGATGCATTCTCCTGGGACGATAGAGTCATGGACCAGTAAGGTATGTGGCCCCCATAAAGACCCATGGATTCTATCTCCTATCAGACTAACGATTCTTCTTCTCAATCCTAAACACTTATTCAGATTATGGTCTGCTTGATTGCGGTGGAAAGGGCATCTCTTATAGGCACAAACCAACTCGGGGGTTGGTAGTTTGGCTCGAGTGGTGCAAGGTATTCCAATGGCTTGCATCTTTTCGAACAGGTCTTTGCAAGTGACGGGTCAAGGAGCCACTCGAAAAGGTACAGATCGGGCTTTGAGGCTAGGGCCCACCAGATGGGTGCCTGGGGGTCCACTTTTCCAAAGTTTTATGATGTCATACTGGATATAGTTGGTACTGCCCAGGTGAGGGTGCATAGAAATTAGATCCTCCGTCTGTGGGTGCGTAGTAGTCAGACTCATCGTCCACATCATGCCCTTCAATTTGGAACTCAGGCAACATTAAAAAAGGCTTCAGGTCTCCCTCAACTTCTATGTCCACAGGTTCAGACTCTTCTTGTTCCATATCCTGGGGCTTAACTTCCTCTAGTTGCTCTTCTTCAGCTTCTTGTGGTTCGGAGGTTTCCTCATAAGGCTCTGACTCTTCTTGTGAATCTGACTCCATCATCACATTCAGCTCCCTGATTCTCATTTCCCTCTTATGGGGCTCCTTCTCGAGGTGTCTCTGGCCTCCTTTCCAGCAGTATGTAGTTCATCACCAACTCCCTCACTTTCTCGGATACATTCTCCTCATAGTACTATTCTTATGATATCTCTTCTGGCGGGTTACTAACCTATTCAGTAGCCTATCAACCTCTTCAATCTTTTTTCCTATCTCCTGAAGATACTCTTTCATTTGCCAAACCTTGAGTCTTAGCATCTCAGCAGTTTCGCCTAGGGTGAGCATGTTCTGATATTCTTGGTTTGCCATTTGTAAGTCAACCTTTTTGAGTGGAGATAAACCAGGGTAAGTCTTAAGTCAATTGGTTTTTCTTTTAGGTATGTAATTTAAAACATTGGTTTAATCGTATTCAGGCTTTAATACATGATAGCACATATAGCAAGTAGGCACGTAGCGAATAGTCATGTAATTTGTAAACAGTTATACTACACGTGTTCCTAACGCTTTTTGAGCCAAGGCTGTCCTAATCATTTGAGACATGCAAGTGCCATTTGTAAGGATGAACCATTGCCCCAAAAATCAGCATTCATTAATAATGATATCTTCCCCAAAGGGATTACAAAAGATGACGAAGCTGACATCGGGCTATAATAATAATAGCAGTAAAATCAGCAAAGTCCTCCAGCGGTTGATATCGAGGCTTGATCTGTTTTGGCCTTTTTAACCCTTCGAAGGGCAGTCTGAATGTGAAGACGTGTCTGATACAACTCTATTCTGACTATCACAGGATCCGATTCTTCCAGAATCTTAGCCAAACGCTTATCCATACTTTCCAAACATTCTTTCCGGTGAGTTTCTTCTCATAAATCATGCTGAAGTGTAGTCCCTGGGATAGTGTGCAGGCCAAATGACCTTGCAACCATTCATAGTATCTCGGCTCAGATCCTGCTCTGAACCTGTCTGTGGCTAAGGTGTCGGGTCCCCACCTCACACGTCCATTCTATTCTGTGAGAGTTATCCCATCATTCTTGATTTTATGTTTTGTATGTTCGATGATGAACTGCCCAGGGTTCCCTGCTTGGCGTATTACTTGCCTTCTTCCAAACAGCCTTAAAACCAGGGATAAATAGTAGGGGTGGATTCCTCGAACCCCGACTAATAGCACAAATAGGCAATTTTTGTCCCGAACTACTGTGGTTTCAGATGTGAAGTCGGGGAATATCCACTGAATTTGATCTTCAGTCAAGTCAGCGAAGAAATTACCCCAACTAGTTTTGGACACAAATCCATGAGCTGGACAGTAATCTACGAGGCAGTCTATCCTGTTCTGTCGACTCCAACCCTGAACCTCTTCAGCCATGTTGAGGTGTTTGATAATCCACCATATGCGCAGCAATATATTACACCCCTGGAAGTATCGAAAATGATTTCGGCATTTGTCTAAGGCCTGGAAGATGTCAGCCAAGATGATAGGCTCGGTTGAAATACCTAGTTCCTTGATCCTTGGCCACGCCATAGAAGATAGCTTGGGCTAAATAGACCACTCGGGTGTCTATAGCTAATGACTCATCTTTTGGAAACACCATAGTACCCAATGAAGCTATGGCGAATGCTAACGGCCTAACAGCTTCCCACTCTTCCTGACTCTTGAACTCTCTCTGATACAAAGTATACCCAGTGACACTCCTAAATCTACGATACAAGCCTCTGAAGGCTATAGTAGGCCCATATGCCCAGGGTTCCTCAGTCAAAGCAAGGTACTTTAGAATGTGACCAATAGACTGCTTCTGAAGGAATAGCAAATTATGGTCTTGCTTATGTCGCCTCCTTAGATAGGTTTCATTGTGGTCTATATCATCCCTAATCTCTTCTAGGGTCAGGGTCATCTCGATGTTACCAAAACAGAATAACATTTCCTTGTCATCCCAGTGCCCGACTAACACTTCTATTAACTCTGGGCAACCTTTCATGGCCATGATAGAGGGTAGGTGACCCAAATTACAACTAATGGTCCGACGATAAGCATCTCCTAACCATTCCCACCAATATCTACGCAAATTCGGGGCCTCAAGGGCTATGTCAAACTGAATTCTTCTTTTCATCTACAAAACAAAACACTGTTAAGATTCCTCCCCTTTCCCGTAGGGCCAATGGTTCACCACATAGGCACAAATATGTTTCCACATAGTACATAAATGAAATGCAATGTCTTCGAGTCATAGACCGCCTGATCACAAGGTAGTCTTCTTAATGAGACCTAGGTCTGAGATACCCAAGGCTCGTCTAAGTACGAATGCTCTAGTTCAGTAGGGATTTGGCTTAGTTCTATCCTAGTTTTCAATAGAGTGGGCTTTTACAAATGGCCAGGAACCCGAGTGGACAACTGGGGCTGAACCATTAGGGCTGTTGGAGGACCGCGAACCAACCCCACCTTATAACGGTTCCAAAAAAAGTATTTAATTTCATAGTGAAGGAATGACCGCGTGCTCCGCGAAGTCTCCTTAGGAACAAAATGTAAAATAAATGTCAGGAGTGGCGGAGTTATGATATGCATGCAATGATAGTTATAATTGCGGTAAAATAAACACATAAACAGTTAAAACAAATAAACTCATATTATACTGGAATCGCTATGGTCAGAACCTTTAAGTAACCAGCTGAGTCGCCATCTATTATGGTTCGCATTTTACGGGCGGGGTTAGCGCTCGGAAAGATACTTCGAACTTGTTGGTGCTCTTTCGAACTTGTTTTGAGAAAGAGTCACCATCTAATTTTTATAAAATTAGGAAAACCAAAGGTGAAGGGCTTATTCAAATACAATGAAAAAACCTTCGTAATCTAAAGTTCTAAGTAAGGGTTCTGGTGATCCCCCGGGGAAGGTGTTAGGCACCCTAGTATTAAGGATCTGTACTATACGGTTGACCTTCGAATTTCAGTGTATGATTATTTGTGTGAACAGTTTAGTTTGTGTTTATTCACGCATTTATAAAAGACTTTCATTATTGCATATCATTTGGTTTTTGAAAAAAAGTTTAATATATTCCCTTTATATAAAGGTTATCTTAGGTTTGAATTTATAATATCCGGATAAGAATAGTCTCATTTTATGTACAAGGATAATGTATTTTTTTTGTAAAAGGTGCAAAGTGTTTTGGTTTTCGTAATATAAGCATATGTATATATATTTTTTTCATTCATGCCTAAATGCCACACTTCGTTTCGGGTCAATCCGTATAATACGTTGGAACGTCCTATCCTAAAACCTTGTATTTACGAATGTATTCGTTTTAAATAAATGGCTCAGTTTTATTATTTCCTAAAAAATCAACTGCATATATTTCCCAACCTGTTTTCTGAGTGGGCTTGGCCCAAAACCATGCATTTATTTCTTTCGCTCTTAGTGGGTCTTTGGCCCAAAAATCTTTTCTTTTAGTCTCAAAGTTCTTGTGGGTTGAGGGCCGAAATCATTTAGTCTTGATTCATCCTTAATCTCACATTCATTTTGATTCATAAACATGTGTTCTTTATTTTTTGTAACCTAATCCAATTTGTGGAAAACGGAATGCGATAACGTTTTGTGTTGATGGAAAATTCTTCATGTTTCATGTGGCTTTATAAAAGAAAACGTTTTTCATACTAACTTCTATAAATCGTCATGCTTAGTCCAGTTTTCTTTTGTTTTTTGAAAATCGTATTGGGGGACTTAAGGTCTACTAAATGGTGTAAGCACCGTTGTCCTAAGACGACTAGTTCATAACCATAAAAGATTCCAATAATACAAGTTTTTTGTGAATATGCAAATGTAATACAACATCACAAATATAAATGCATAAGTAAAAGTAAGTTAGGCTAGGGGAGTACCAAGCCCCTAGTTGACCATTTTTACCCATGGTTGGGCCTTCTACGTATCTTCGAATTTGCTTCCCTTCTCCTTCGTTAGGCTCATTTTGTTTTGCAAAAGAATCGACACTGTTGGGCTGTACCCCAACAGGTTCAGTTTGGACCGGCCCAAGTGGCATGCATCGAATAAGAGGAAGGAGAAAAATGGAACCCGGTTAGAATAATTTACTGAACTTATCATACACACCCACACACAGATATATATATATATATATATATATACACCATACATAACAGAGTTGATATGGGTACTTGGTTATATCCTGGAATTGGGCATGGCAGCCCCTTATTTCAAATTAACAAATCCACCGAGGATCCCCATTTTGTTCTTCTCTTTTTGACTTAGTGTGAATCAAGGGCTTATCTATTAAACTTGTAGTGGGCCAAGCCCAACTACCTACAAAATCTAGATTTTTTGCCCAGGTATTGAAGCCTAATGAAATTCTATCCCTTTGATATTGATATACACCCTATGTGGGAAATATACTTGTAAATATACGTAATATAACCGCTGATATACCACAAATACATACACATCTTATTAACAAAACTCATAAATATCCCTATTTATATCTCATCTTAGGCTAATTTTTAAACTTGTCTTAATCATTAAGCCTAGTTTCTTTTCTTTTCATCATTGCGATCAAACCTAAGCTAAGGCAAACTTATAATTGAGTTTCTTACAAAGAACATGCGTTGAACATAACCTAGACATATTAGTGATTATCTTTGGTTCAAACAGACTTCAATAAGTATGGCAAAAAATCAAAATTTGCACCAGATGCTAACCTGAGCAGCATACTTAATTACAGAAGGATTCGTGTACAACAAACCATGGCATATTCAAAGTAGAATTCCAAACAGAAGCTGCTAAACTAATTAAACTTAGGACACAAGGATGCACATTGGACAAAACCAACGATCTTGTGATATGTCAAGCTTAAACACACACAAAAAAAAAAAAAAAAAAAACTCTGCACCCCCTAATCTTTTTGGGTTTTAAGAGAAGAAGGGAAACAGACAGACAACTTATGCGAGTATCCAGACTTTATGACATGATGCACATCCCAAATTTTAAACCACCTCTTAAAAGCACCCTTTAATCCTAATTTTTCATCAAAGCTATAAAGGCTTAAGCAGGAAGTGAATTATCTTGAACAAAGACACCAACAAGCTTGTTTTAAACTAGTACCAGGTATTAGAAAAGGGAAAACAAGATAAGTCCATTCTTGGCATCCCTGGATTTAATGAATGGGAAGAGAAAGATCAAAGTGTGGATGGTCATAGGTTTTTTTCCCCATAGGCATATGAGGTGTGCTGTGGCCACCTCTTATTTGGAAGAAAGCATTGTGAACCAAGTGAAACTTGGTTATTTTATTGTCTTTCTTCTCTTAATATGCCTTTAAAAAGGCTATCCCCATTGCCAAGTGGTTTATAACTTATGCACCCACACACATGATCCTCTCACCCTTTCATTGAACCAACCCAAATAGCATAAAATGAAAAGACAAATCACCTTTAAAACCTATCCACGTCAGACTCCTCTAGGACAGATTACTTAAATCCCACTCAATCTTCAACAATCAGCAATCAAACACTAATTCAAAGCCTTCTCACTTCCAGTTTCAATCATGCCTAAAAACCTTAAACTAATGTGTGTCACTTTGTTAAATTAATTAGACCTTGATATGTATTTAAGCAAATCATAACGGATCTATTTGAACTCAACCATCGGGTCTTATAATTAGGCATTAGTGATCTAAATGATTAGTCATCGGTCAACCACATTATTAGAGACTGCTTTAGGCTAACAGGATAGAATCATATCTAAACTAAATCACAAAGGCACTAATGATCAATCATAACCATACACATATCACATATACAATAAAACTAACATAGCATTCTCATAATAACATTTTAACTAAGCATAGCTCACATTATCAATACCTAACTAAGCAGATTATCACTAACACTTAAACTAAATGAAGAAAAACTAAAGGAAAGTAATAACGAGATAAAAGCTAACCTTTTTTGGGTGCAGCCACGAGTAAGAATGGATTTGAAAGCCTTTCATGATTCTGTCCTTAACCCAGCCACCACACAAGAAAATAAAATCAAACTTTTTAAACTGAAGACTCAACCTCCAACAGTTTAGTATAAATTTTTTACTACTCGCTTAAAATTTGAGTCAAATGCTCAAATATCAAGCTTTTGTGTATGCAAGAGTGTTCAAAACCTCCTTTTTTTTCAATGAAGTGGGGGCTCTATTTATAGAACCCCTAAATACCCAACCTTAATTCCACAACTGATGTGGGACTAGTGTGATTTCTGAGAAATCATCCTTCCATCTAACAACCAATGGCTATGTTAACCAAAAATAACTTTGAACAGTCGATTCTCAACAATTCACCCTCTATCCGGTCAGTTCATGAAGAACCAATGAGGTTCGAGGGTTGAAACGCTTGACTTAACCCAAGGTCATCAATGCATTGTGTACTTTATTCAGGCGAAAAAAATGAAAAATAAGAGAGAGAGAGAGAGGGAGAGAATTACCTATCTTAGGTTGTGTTTGGTGAGAATGAGTGGTAAAATGGGGAGTAGCACTTAATGCTACCTCATATGGATGTGTAGGGACTGAACGGGCCTACTCTTCTCTGCGCCATTGCCATTTCTGGCATGAGAGATAGGAGAAATCCTAAGCGGCTGCTAGGGTTAGGGTTAAAAGAAGAAGAGAGGTGAGAGAAGGGGATGTTTGGCGTGGAGGTAATGTGAAAATAAGGAGGAGAAGGAGTGTTACCCCTCTTATCATTGATCTGGGCCGGGTCTGTCCAGTATTAGACTGGGCCTCGATCCAGATTTAAAAGAAAAGGAAGGGGCACCATGTGTATATTGCATATGTGTATGTATATTTAGCGTATATACGCGTATAAAGGGTAAAGTTAAAACATCGATTATTGACCATAATATTTTGATTATAATCAAATTAGGACATAATTAACCGATTAATTAATTTAAAATATGGTCAATTATGCAAATGGGATTATGTTTGCAAATACAGCTTTTATGGCCATATTTGGCCTAATTAGCCAATTAAATTTTTAGCTAAACCATCAATAGTGATGGGAATTTATTAAAAGCAAAAATATGTACAAGAGTACTGCTCCAAAAAAAAAATGAGAGTATGAAAACAAGAAAAGAAATGAAAAGAAGCTAATAGCAACAACTAAAAATAAGCTAAAAACAGCAATGACAAAAGCAATTTGAAATGCAAATTCTGGTGCCTTGACCTTCCTCCATCTATCGCACTTCCAAGCTCTCACCAGGTGGTATGGAACAAGATCTAGTTGAATATAATTCAGGCCTCCAAAATAGTTTCCAAGTCACATTTCTTGCTAGTTTCAGCTTGTGCAATTCAGCAAGTATAACTTGTGTCATATATCCCATTCCTGTTGTGATTTGAAACTAATACAGCTGAAAATTCTCTTCATGGGGATGAGCATGATATCACACTAATACCACCCAAATATCAACAACAGAATCATATGTATGGAAATATAGAACAACAGCTACAGAAACTCTACAGGTGCAAATTTTCATTTCATCCTCATGTTTGTTGCTGTATATCTGATATATGTCTAATTCTCAGATATGGCATCTGAGATTTGTCTGAGTTGAGAATTCTTCTAGCCATAGTTGGTAATTCTGGGAAATTAGTGAACTATTGTGTACCTGCAAAATCAAAAACAAAGTTAGCCAAAAAATCTGCTAGTACATTGCCTTCTCTGAAAATGTGCTCCACCTTCACTAACTTTCGCTTCATCAATCTTTGGATCTCCTTTACTGTCATCACAATACTCCAAGGGATGTCCCATTCACCCATAATGAACTTCTGCATAGCTATAGAATCAGTCTTCATTATCAAAGGAGCCAGATCATTTTCAATGCAATGCTCAACTCCTTCTTAATAGCAACAACCTCAGCAACCAGATTGTTTCCGTCATGGATTTTATATCCTGCAGCTAACAACAAATCTCCCTTTTCACTTCTAACACAAAAGGCAATGGCACTTGGACCAGGATTTCCTTTTGTTGCTCCATCACAATTACATTTTACCCATCCTCTTGCTGGCAATTAATGACCTTAATTAATTTAAGCTAATGAATTTGGTTACTTTAATTAAGGCCATAATCAAATCAATTAAATCATTAAGAGGCTAAAAAAATGACCCAATTACCTTAAACCATGAATTGGTTACTTCAATTGTGGCCATAACAAAAATAACTAAACAATTGATAGGTCAATTTGTAATAGTGACCTTAATTGATTTGAACTAATGAGTTTGGTTCTTTAAATCAAGGCCATAATTGACTAATCAACTAATTATTGTGGAATTTAATCATGATTAATTCTAACAAATTATGCCAATGCATATTTAAATATACAGAATTTAAGGATTGAAGGATAAAATGGTCAATTCTTTTAATTAATCAAATTACTTGGATTAAATGAAATGAAATATTTGCTAATTTATTTTTGGCAATTCAAAAAATCAAATAAATAATTATTTAAAATTGCTTTTATCTTTGGTTAAATCCAGCAAATAATTCATAATTGTTGTAAAATGTGCCATTTAATTCCTAAATGGCTTATAATATTAGCAAAATTATTTTACTAAATAAGAGTGGTAAAATACTATCCGAATTTTTTTTATGAAATCATTTTGACCTCTAAAATTGCACGGTTCACTTCGTTTATCATCCAAGGACTCTGAGTAATTAAAATAAATTACGGGAGGTCAAAAATTAGGTGTCAACACCTGGCTGTCGAGCAGGAGCGATGAATAATCAAATATGCGACTTGCCTTTCCAAAGAGCCTCCAAGTATTCAAAGTCTATACATTATCGAATTCTAAGTTAAAAATAAGAAACAATGATACCCATATTGCTATACTATCGTTCAAATAAAAAATAACTAAGAAAAAGGGGGGAAACAGGCCCACAAAGGTAAAACGGGTATTTCAAATATGGAATAGGTAACCCAACGCTCTAGAAGTCCAACTCTACTCCCCAATTGCTAAATAACTCAAGAATTTGTCAATTTCATCATTCAAGTCAAAAAGCCCAATTTGGGTAGAAACCCTAACTTTCAATCCCTCACTTCATCAACTACAATGGAAGATTCAAGCCTATGGGTTACTAATTCATCAAATTTCATGCTTAGATTAGTCAAATCCATCAACAAATCTTATATTAGAAGGCTAAATATCAAATAGTAAAGTAAAGGTCAAAACCCATCTTTTTCCTTAAGTTCTATAGACTTTCTAGTAGGAATGACCATAGATTCATTCTTAAGAAGGGTAAATAAAGATATAAAATGAAATGTCAAAAAGAAAAGAAAAGCTCCTTTATCTCTCCTAAATTTCCCATGCAAACCCTAGCCTAAAACCCTATTTCTACAATTATGGCCGCTCCGACCACTGTGGCCGACCAGCCCCCTCCTACCAACTACCAAGACGACCATCCTCCCCTAACACACTTGAAATATCCCAAACCCTAGCAAACTGACCCGAATCCTTCCTCCAGTACAAACCCTACTCCAAACTATTTTCAAACACTTACACATAGTTTTGCCTCTAGTTCTAATCCCACATGTGATCCTATCCCTATGAAGGAGCTCATGTACGTTGATGGAATACCTGTGGTTAGATGGACATCATCATAAGTGTCTAGAATGGAGAAGTTGGAAAACTTAGAACATGCAATTGTTGTTAAGTTCTTATATAGTTGGCCTGAAATGGAAGAATTCAAGGATATCATCCCTCAACAATGTGGTGCGAAGGGTAAATGTGTTGTTGGTTTTCTAAAAGATAAGCATGTGTTAATAAGGTGTAAATTAATGGAAGACTTCATAATATATCTTCTAAGAGTGCTTACTAGTTGAAGCCGAGGGATGGTTTTACATATCAAATGAGACCATTAATTTATGATTCTAATTTCAAGGTGGATGCTGAAACCTCTGTAGCCATGGCATGGATTTCATTCCCAAATCTGTTGCCCACATACTTTGTGAAAGAATCCTTGTTTACATTAGCATCAGCAGTAGGAAAGCCATTACAACTTGACATGGAAACAATCAATAGAACTCGACCAAATTATACAAGGGTGAAGGTACAAATGGATTTATTAGCAAAGCTTCCTAAGTTTGTAATGATGGAGATTGAAGATGAGAAAACAAAGGAGGTAAATGCAGCGAAGGTCAAAATTCAGTATGACCACCTTCCTAAATATTGTATACAATGCAATTTACAAGGTCATACAAAAGAGGAATGTCAAGTGTTGCATCCTGAGTTATGTGCAGGCAAGAAGGAAGAAGAAAAGGATCAGAAAAATGCAGATAGTTCACCTGTGGCTGCAACTACAACTGTGGCTACACCTATTGTTGCACCTCTTTGTTAGTACTTATTAGCAGCATGGAAGGCAAATTAGATATAGAGGATGGAGATATCCAATTCAAAGGTACATGCCCGAAGTTCTATCTAGTGGGATAGTTGTAACATCTCCTGGTAACAATAACAAGGGAAAGGGAAAGAAGGAGGGAGAACTTAAGAAGAAAAAGGTGGACAGGAATAGCAAGGAGGAAGGTGGAATTACCACACAAAATAACTTTGAAGTGCTAAATGCTTGTACTGAGGAAGATGGAAATAATTCTGTTACAAATATTGTGGCGTCCAGAAGGGTAGTAGATATTAGCAAGGAAATAAATGATATACCAAAACATAGTGTAGAATGCAAGGAGGTGATTGAGGAGAGCAAAGAATGTAATAAGGGGCATAATGAAGGCATTTATGATGTTTCTCTAAACAAAGAACAACAAGTAAAGAGTGTTAAAAGGGTTGAGGTGGAGAATGAGAAAGGTGGGAATGACCTGAAGGTTGCTGAGGTGATTTCTACTAGAAAATGGGTAGATAACAATTCTGGTAATGCAGAAAAGGAGGATTTGGTGCACAATGGGAACATGACAGCTTCACTGGTAGATGAAGAGTTTATTCAGGGCAAAGAACCAATACTACCTCATATTGAGGAAGTGTTTGATCAAGGGCAAATTTCACAATCAGATGATAGGCCACGTGAGGAAAATGGTTCAGTTCATTCCATTGAGTTGCAACAGATGAAGGCTAGTTCTGATAGTCGGGTGAAAGGGGATAGGCTCAAGGTATCAGTTGATGAGAAGGGCATTGGTTCTTTTTCTCCTAAAACGGAGGTTGGGAATAAAATAGTGTTGAAGAATGTGAATGATAAGGAATCCAAGTCCTCCTGATAATATATGAGCTTCTTTGGTGGTCAGAGATGAGGTCAGGCATTTAGCAGTAGTGTATCCCAAACATAATTCTTCTAACAAGGTTTTGTATGATCTAATCTCTCATAATATTGAGATTATTGATAAAGAGGAGGAAGAAGATTTACCAGGAGATGATCTTGACGAACAACATTTGGTGGAGGACAAAGAAGATAATATTTTGCAGAATATTGAAAATGCATGTGCAGGCTAATGTATCACCAAAGTCTGGTCTCAAGGACCAAAAGAAGAATGGAAAGAAAGGACTAGAGAAGCAACAACCTACTAGGGTGTTACAAAAGAAAGCTATGACAATGAAAGCTAATAAATGATGATTAAGTCATTTATATGGAATATCTTATCAGTCAGAGCATAGAAAGCCTTTCATAGGCTCCAAATGTTACAAAAACATCAAAAAAATTTCTTGATAGCCTTGTTCGAACCTTTTCAACAGGCTAGACTAGTGTAGAGTTATAAAAGGAAGCTAGGTATACACACAACTAGTGCAAATTGTTCAAGGAAAATCTGGTTCTTTGTTGCTAATAATATTGATGTGGAAGTGTTATAAGATAACAACCAATAGATAACACTGTAGTTGTATCTTCATGAGTTTAATCAGCAACTCATCTCAACACTGGTGTATGCTAAATGTAATGCTACAAAGAGATTGGAGCTATGGGATAGTATATATCAGTTATCAACAAATATAACAGTGCCATGATTTATAGGTAGGGATTTCAATGTAGTGATGAATGAAGGGGAGAAAATAGGTGGACTTCCAGTTAACTCACAGGATATAGAAGACTTTATATTTTGTGTTAATTCTTGTGAGTTGGAGGAGGTGAACTTTAAAGGTAGTCCTTTCACAAGGTGGAATGGTATAGCTGATGATGAATGCATTTTTGAAAGGTTGGATAGTGTACTAGTGAACAACAATATGCAAGAATGGCTGAGTAACATGGAAGTGGAACATCTAAGAAGAACAGGTTCTGATCATGCTCCAATACTATGTTCCTTTGGAGAGGCTGAGGTTAATCCTTTTAAGCCATTCAAATATCTGAAGTTTCGGGTAGAACATGACAGTTTTATCGATATAGTGAGAAATAATTGCCCTATCTGGTATGAAGTTGATCCTTTCATCAGCTTTAAGGCAAAACTAAAGAAGCTTAAAGGTATGTTATCTAAATAAAGTAGAGAAGTGCATGGGGACATCTTTAAACAACTTATTATCAGAGAGGAAATTTCAAGATGGAAGGAAGATTTATTTGAAGAACATCCTACTGCAGTCAATAGAGGTATTTTGCAGAAAGCTCAGGCTGAACATAAGAAATACTTGGACTATGAAGAGGAGTTTTGGTGGCAAAAGGCTGGTCTAGATTGGTTCAGTGAGGGGAATAGAAATACAAGGTTCTTCCACAATCTTTTTAAAGGAAGAAGAAAAAAGCTACAAATCAAAAGAATACAAAATGCAGATGGGGTATGGTTAGAGGAGGAATTTATGATGGCTAATGAAGCAGTGGAATTCTATCAGAACCAATTCACTCAAGAAGAGGTTTCCTCTAGTGATTATATGTTATCCTTTATCCCACAGTTGATTGATCAAGAACAAAACAGTGTGTTATGCAGAATGCCTACTTTAGAGGAGGTAAAGAAGGTTGTATTCAATCTAAAGTGGACCTGATGGATTTTCTGAGATCTTTTATAAGGCAAGCTTGAATATTTTTGGCACAGATGTATTCAAGATGGTCATATCTTTTTTTGAGGGGCAAACTCTTCCTAAGTCCATCACAGAAACTAATCTTGTTTTACTTCCCAAGAAAGAGATGGTGAATACTTATTCAAACTTAAGGCCTATAAGTCTAAGTAATTTCATTAAAAAAGTTAGGTAAGGATCATTCATTATAGACTAGAAGATGTGTTGCCACAATTAATATCTATCAACCAATCTAGTTTTGTGAAAGGGATGAGTATAATAGAGAATGTGTTACTAACTCAAGAAATGGTGAGAGACATCAGAAAAAAGGGAAGCCAACCAATGTTGTGATAATGTTGGATATGTCCAAAGTATATGTCACGACCCAAACCGATGAGCCATGACGGGAGTCTGACCTCTAGCGACCAAACACCCCTAAACACGTATCTGAAACATACTGAACATCAAAAGCCCATAAATGGCATAAACTGATCTCATAAGAGAGAAAAATCAGAACTCTGTACAATCTGCATATATACACACGACACGTGGAAGAACAGTGCAAGCCGGCTAAGGAACATATATCTTGTACACAAAAGAATAGAAGCGAACATGGCTACACCGTCGACTACTACATACTGGTCTTAACGGACCTCTCCGGAATAAAGGCAGAGAAAGGACGGGACGGGCCCGTCATACCCGTATACGGACACATCTCAAAAGGGGCATACCAAAGCGGCTATAGCTCTAGTCGAATGGAGCGTGCGACCCCTTTGCTAGATCTAGAGGTCTCATGGAGTGGACCACTCGTCTGTCTCCCTGTACCTACGGGCATGAACCCAGCCCCCCGAGCAACGGGGAGTCAGTACGAATAATGTATCGAGTATGTAGGCATAAGAACAATATATATACATAAGAATCATGGATAAGATCTGAACTCATAAACTGAAATGACTGACTGCATGTACTTGTATGAACTAGTATCTGCCTAAATCTCCGTAACCGAAAATGCCTCTGTGGGCACATAATATGTATGCTCATACCTATCAATGATGGTCGTACATATATATGTGTGTGTATATAACACCTGATATGTATGCGTATATAACGCCTAATGTATGTGCGTATATAACGCCTGTAAGCCTCTACAGCATCTCGTCATATCATATTGGCTTCTCTGTGGCCACAGTCAATATCATCATAGTAGTAATGCGTATATAACGCCTATATCTCTCCTCATACTTTACATATATCTAATATTCACGTATATAACGCCATCTAGTCACGGGTCAATGTACATAAATATATAATGAATGTAATGCATGACTGAACTGTATGCACAGAACTGGCTACATAAGACTAAACCCATGAATAGAAGGATTACTCATAAATGGGGCACATGAACATCAAAGACTGAAGTACGTCTAATGCTTCTAAGAGTAGAGTAATATGGAAGATCGCTTACTCGCTTCTTGGATCATATCATAGGATCATGCCAAATGAAGAAAAGAATGACCTTAACATACCTGGAAGTATACTCAATCGTCCAATTTCTACCTCTCGAACTTGCAAGTCTATAATTAAGATAACATATGGCTTAATTAGGCTATTTACTTCGCTTACTGACCATCCTCAAATAAGTATAAAGCTCAACGAACTATAGACAATAATTCCCTTTGCAAGCTTACAACTCTCCAACTTCTCATTCGATCCCACATCAACTACCATACTCATATCAACAATGACAATACATATATATATATCTATCAAAATATGCGTAAACCCGTTTCCAATCATCTCTTAAAATAACCCTATATCACTACACTGCCTTTTATCAACTTAACACATCCACAATTACCTTCTCTTCACTTAATATCAGTAAAACTGTTGATACTTAACTTAAATATAAGGGTAGAAATTATTTACATACCTTGGGGGAGGGGGGGGGGGTCAATAATCTCAAGATTCACTTCAATTTCAACTCCCTAAACTTCACAACTTGAAGAAACCCTAGAAGCAACCTTCTTCTTCACAATCTCGGGTTTACGGGGTCCGGGTCTTATCAAATCTTTACTAATATGATCGAAAATATTGGGAGAGAATATATTAAGATTTTTCTGATTTGGAAAGGAGTAAAATATAAAATAAAGTCGTGAACCACCTATTTATACTTGGAAGCCAAAAAGGCTACAGCGGTCCGATTCGATGAGCGGTCGACAGCCCGTCGACTTGCTCGTCGGCTCCGCGCACAGTGCAAGGCTGTGGGGATCCCGTCGACGTCATGCGTCGACGGTCTGCCGAACATGTGGACGACCCGTCGACGATGACTGGTGTCTTGCAGATTTTTCTGATTCAGTTCAGATCGCATCTATTCAATTCGTTCAACTTCTAACTCTATAAATTGCCAGGAATATCTGCTGGTACCCTCGTACACCGGGTAAGACATTTTCAAACTCCAAACTCAGGCTCGGATCTCTATTCTAAGGGCATAGATGACTAGGAAATCATAGGTTCTACTACTACGACCACGAGGGGTGTAACATTCTCCCCTCCTTAGGAACATTCATCCTCGAATGTTAGTACATTCCCGGGTTATAAAAATTTCGGCATAGTTTCCCCTATACTTATACCAATCCATCCTGCCCGTAGCAACCTAAAATAATGCCACACAGGGCCACATACTATAACACACAATACCATGGCCTCACACAACCAATCACGATATCTGAAATGAACTAATACCTGGGGGTGATGATGCCTCAGACCGAACCTCCTGTACTGCTGGGAAGAAATGCGGGTACTCAATCTTCATTGCCTCTTTCGCTTCCCAAGTCACTTCCTTAACATTCTTATTCCTCCACAAGACTGCTTTGAAGCTACATTCTTGGTCCGCAATCGACGGACCTGTCTGTCCAATATAGCTACTGGAACTTCTTCGTATGATAGCTTGCTCGGTCACACGAATGTCATTCACGGGACCACTCTCGAAGGATCTCTCCGATACACTTACGAAGCATTGATACATGAAATCTTTGGGTATACCGACTCTAACTCCGAAGGCAATCCTAGCTCATATGCCACTGTACCCACTATACGAATAATCTTATATGGCCCGATATATCGAGGGCGCAACTTATCCTTCTTGCCAAACCTCATCACTCTCTTCATAGGTGAAACTTTTAGGAACACCCAGTTGCCTATCTCGAACTCTAGCTTACGTCGTCGATTATCCGCATAGGATTTCTGTCGACTCTGAGCTGTTAGAAACCTCTCTCTAATCACTTTCACTTTATCAACTGTTTGCTGAATTAAGTCTGGGCCTACTAACTGATTTTACCTGACATTGAACCACCCTATGGGCGATCTACATCTCCGCCTATATAAGGCCTAATAGGGAGCCATCTGAATACTGGAATGGTAACTGTTGTTATATGCAAACTCGATAAGAGGCAAATGATCATCCCAACTACCTTGAAAGTCAAGTACACGAGCTCTAAGCATATCCTCAAGGGTCGTATAGTATGCTGCTTGTCCGTCGTACTGGGGTGAAATGCGATCGAGACTCACCGAGTCCCCAATCCCTACTGAAAAGACTTCCAGAATTTGGCTGTGAACTGTGCTCCCCTATCTAAAATAATGGTTGTAGGAACACCATGAAGTCGTACAATCTCCTTAAGATAAAGCCTTGCATAATCCTCAGCTGCATAAGTAGTTGTAACAAGTAAAAAGTGAGCTGACTTTGTGAGTCTATCAACTACGACCCATATCGAATCACACTTCCGCTGAGTATGAGGCAACCCTGTAATAAAGTCCATATTAATTACCCCCCACTTCCATGTCGAAATCTCTATAGCCTGCAATAGACCTCCAGGCTTTTGGTGCTCTATTTTGACCTGTTGACAATTTGGACACTGAGCGACAAATTCTACTATATCTCTCTTCATACCATTCCACCAATATACTTCCTTGAGATCATGGTACATCTTCGTTGAGCCTGGATAAATAAAATAGCAGGAGTAATGTGCCTCTTCCATAACTTGCTGACAGAGCCCTGCAACATTAGGGACACATAAGCTGTCTCGATACCTGAGTACTCCATCACCTGTGATCATATAGGGTGTCTTTTCTTTCTGAGGTGCTGTATCTTGGTAATGAACTAAAACAAGATCCTCATACTAACGCTCCTTTATCTCTACTACCAAGCACTATACCGCGGTGTCTTGAATAGTAACTCCTGCACCACATGAGTCTATCAATCGAACTCCGAGGCTAGCCAATCGATGAACCGCACGGACCATTTCTCTTCTCTCTGGCGACACGTGCGACTAGTTACCCATAGATTTACGACTAAGGGCATCGGCTACCATATTAGCCTATCCGGGATGGTACAGGATATCCACATCATAGTCTTTTAACCTCTCCAGCCATCGTCTCTTACGCAAGTTCAAGTCCTTCTACTTAAAGATGTACTGGAGACTCTTATGATCAATATAGATATTAACATGGACACCGTATAAGTAGTGCCTCCATATCTTCAAGGCATGAATCACTACTGCTAACTCAAGGTCATGGGTTGGATAATTCTTCTCGTGCTTCTTCAACTGTCTAGAAGCATAGGCGACAACTTTGCCGTGTTGCATCAACACACAGCCCAATCTAACACCTGAAGCATCACAATATACCACATAGCCATCTGCTCCTTCTGGAAGAGTCAAAACTGGTGCTGAAGTTAATTATCCTTCAGCGTCTGAAAACTCTGCTCACAAGCATCTGTCCATTGGAACTTAGCTGATTTCTGAGTCAATTTGTTCAATGGGCTGAAAGAGAGGAAAATCCTTCTACAAACCTTCTATAATAACCTGCCAAGCCCAAGAAACTACGTATCTCCATTGGTGTCGTGGGCCTTGGACAATTCTTCACAGCTTCAATCTTCTGGGCATCCACTCTAACGCCTTTCTCTGAAATAATGTGATCCAGAAAAGTCACAGAGTTCAACTAGAACTCACACTTAGAAAACTTGGCATACACTGAGTATGTAAGGCATAAGAACAACATATCTACATAAGAATCATGGATAAGATCTGAACTCATAAATCGAAATGACTGACTGCATGTACTTGTATGAACTAGTATCTGCCAAAATCTACATTGATCTGTGTAACCGACAATGCCTCTGTGGGCACATAATGTACATGCTCATACCTATCAATGATGGTCGTACATCCATATGTGTGCATCTATAACGCCTGATATCTGTGCGTATATAACGCCTGATGTATGTGCGTATATAACGCCTGTAAGCCTCTATGGCATCTCGTCATATCATATTGGCTCCTCTGTGGCCATAATCAATATCATCATCATAGTAGTAACGCGTATATAACGCCTATATCTCTCCTCATACTTTACATATATCTAATATTCGTGTATATAACGCCTTCTAGTCATGAGTTAATGTACATAAATATATAATAAATGTAATGCATGACTAAACTGTATGCACAGAACTGGCTACATAAGACTGAACCCATGAATAGAAGGATTACTCATAAATAGGGTACATGAACATCAAAAACTGAAGTACTTCTAATGCTTCTAAGAATAGAGTAATATGGAAGCTCGCTTTACTCGGTTGTTGGATCATATCATAGGATCATGCCAAAAGAAGAAAAGAATGACCTTAACATACCTGCAAGCATACTCAATCGTCCAACTTCTATCTCTCGAACTTGCAAGTCTACAATTAAGATAACACAGGGCTTAATTAGGCTATTTACTTCGCTTACTAACCATCCTCAAATACGTATAAAGCTCAACGTCCCTTTGCAAGCTTGCAACTCTCCAACTTCTCATTCGATCCCACATCAACTACAATACTCATATCAACGATGACAACACACACACACACACACACACACACATATATATCAAAATATACATAAACTCGTTTCCAATCATCTCTAAAAATAGCCCTATATCTCTACATTGCCCTTCATCAACTTAACACATCCACAATTACCTTCTCTTCACTTAACATCACTAAAATTGTTGATACTTAACTTAAATATAAGGGTAGAAATCATTTACATACCTTTGGGGAGGGGGGGGGGGGTCAAGAATCCCAAGAATCACTTCAACTTCAACTCCCTAAACTTCACAACTTTGAAGAAACCCTAGAAGCAACCTTCTTCTTCACAATCTCGAGTTTACGGGGTCCGAGTCTTGTTAAATCTTCACTAATATGATGAAAAATATTGGGAGAGAATATATTAGAGTTTTTCTGATTTGGAAAGGAGTAAAATATGAAATAAGGTCGTGAACCACCTATTTATACTTGGAAGCCAAAAAGGCTACAGTGGTCCGGTTCGACGAGCAGGTTGCTGGCCCGTCGACATGTCGACGGTCCGATTCGACTAGCGAGTCGACGGCCCGTCAATGTATGGACAGTTCGTTGACTTGCTCTTTCGACCTGCGCCTGCAGATGCAAGGCTGCGGGACCCTGTCGATGCCGCACGTCGACGGTCTGTCGAACATATCGACGACCCGTCGACGTTGACTGGTGTCCTGCAGATTTTTCTGATTCAGTTCTGATCGTATCGATTTAATTCGTTCAACGTCTAACTCTATAAATTGACAGGAATATCTGCTGGTACCCTTGTACACGGGGTAAGACATTTTCTACCTCCAAACTCGGGCTCGGGTCTCTATTCCAAGGGCATACCCGACTGGGAAATCATAGGTTCTACCACTATGACCACGAGGGGTGTAACAACATATGACAGAGTCTCATGGGAGTTTCTAGCCAAGGTTCTGCAGAAAATGGGATTTGGTGTGAATTTTGTTGACATGGTATAGAGACAGGTGGCTAACAACTGGTATTCAATGTTGTTTAATGGTCAATCATCAGGTTTCTTCCAGTCAACTAGAGGGGTGAATCAAGGTGACCCTCTGTCACCTACTCTGTTCATTCTAACAGCTGAAGTGTTATCTAGAGCTTTAAATGCGTTATATGATGATTCTAGTTATGTGGGATATGGAGTACCAAAGTGGAGTCATAATCTGAACCATTTATCATATTTTGATGACACTATCATCTTTACATCAGCAAACATGGAGTCTCTAGGCAAGATTATAAAGATTTTACAAGGATATGAAGCTGCTTCAGGACAACTTATTAATAAGGATAAAAGTGCATTATATATGTATCAGAACGTTGCAGATAATCTTATGCAACAAGTGGCTCAAATCACTAGTTATTCAAGAGATCAGTTTCCTTTGAAGTATTTGGGCTATCCAATCTTCCATGCTCGAAGAAAGAAGGTATATTATAACGAGCTTATTAAGAAAGTGAAAAATAAGTTGCAGAACTGCAAAGGAAGGCTACTGTCCTATTGAAAGAAAGCTGCCACGCCCTAAAACCCACCCTAGACGTGACCGGCATCCGACGTTATGAACAATATTGGAAGGACGTAAAAGATGCAATAACAATACTTGAACCAGCCATGTTCAATATTCGCCTCCAACGGTTTATAAATAAATTTAAACAAATCATGAATATATGAATTAAATCAGCGGAAGTCTTTATTAATCAAATACTTAGTCAAACGTAATAATGTGCCCGATAGTTAATCAATAACTCAACAACTACCCACAAGAATGTATACTATGGAGCTTCGAAGCTAAAGGAATAATAGTTTGACTCATCGGGACGCAGCCCGGAAAGCTAATATATTGAATAAAAAAATAAATAGGGTATTCCACAAATAAACGTGTGGGCTCACCAAATCAGCAGCAACAGCAAGTCCTTCATAAACGCCCGGAGTATCAGGAACCCGCTCTTGTCTGTTACCTAACATACCATCAAAAACAACAATGGTATGCGTGAGTACTTCGTACTCAGTGACTGCCTCGGAGACAATAAGTAATAAGAAAATAGAGTACAATAATACATAAAAAATCAGTCCTGAAAATCATATGAAACCAATGTAAGAACAGTTATTCAGTTTGTGTATCTCAATAAGAATTATCGAAGCCGATTATAAAGATTCTTGTCAAGGTACAACCTCAAATATGCCTTTCAATTGATCATAATTAACAACAACAATTCCATGAGAAAATAAGAATATCACACATGCTAATACAAGCCCAAGAATCAAGCACATCGAAGGGATGACCGTAAAGGTTCCCTAGTCACAGCGCACCGCACTGGAATATGTACTTCATGGTGGCTATCCTTCCTCCCGAATAGCTAAGCATAATCGCACGCTGGATAGCGAACCCAGTAGTGTCCACTCTTCCTCCCGAATGGCTAGGCAATTACCACACTAGGATCTATAGTGACTACCCTTCCTCCCGAGTAGGTAGGCCTAACAAAACAACATAGTTCATAGCATAGAAGAAAATTCACAAGTTGTCTCAAAGTATGTCATACCATCAATTAACATTAAGGTTCAATGTGCCATTACAAAGATCCGTGATTTCATCGATAATCTTCAAAACGTTTCCACTTCTTTAAACATGATTCCATTGTCATAGTTCAGTATAAAACATTAGTACCAATAATTAGCCATCATTATTGATCATCTCTTATGGAAGAAAATGATTATGATTTCATATGCGTATAAAGAGGATAATACAATCAAGGTTTAACATGGGCTTGTCCCCTCACGCACACCAACCAGAATCAAAACATGAATTAGGGTTTGTGTGAGAAGTTCACCTTTTTATTCAATACAGAACTTTTGTGAAGAAGGTTTTTAAAAGAGAGACATACCTTAATTAAGCCTTACGTAATTCAACAATTTACTTTTACAACGAAGAACACCTAAAACCCTAGCTTGAGTCACCTTGAGAAGGATTACTTTGCAAACCCTATATTTTTCATTCAAGAATCATGTTAATAATCATGGGTTTAATGCTAGGATTGATTAATAATGTTAAATATGTTCTTACCTTAACGTTTGGAGACTTGGAGAAAAGGTTTTTGTCCTTAGGGTTTATGAGAATGAGAATAATTCATAAAATTAACCGAATCCCGCAATTTATATACACAGCTGGCGGCTGGTGAAATACGGCCAGAAATACGGACCGTATTTGAAAATACGGCCTGTATTCTGTCGCCATATTTAACAATAAAGAAAACAGTGATCAGTCGTAGGGAACAGGTGAAATACGTCTAGAAATACAAACCGTATTTCAAAATACGAGCCGTAAACTCTGGCCGTATTTTATGATAGCCAAAAATAGTGAACCACCTAAGAAGGTAGGTGACATACGCCCAAGGTGTACGGACCGTATTTCAAAATACAAGTCGTATTCTTAGCCGTATTTTACAGTTGACAAAAACAGTAAAGTCCAATTTTCCAAGACACTTTCACACTTAACTCGGATCTACGGAGTGTTACATTATCCTCCCCCCCCGCTTAAGATCATTCATCCTCGAATGAGAGGAGATAACCTAGAAAGAATTCACTAAACACCAAGTTGTTTTGAACAAACAAAACGATTCATCTACGAATAATTTAAAACGCTAGCTCATACCTGCCATAAGGAATAAGTGAGGATATCTTTTCTTCATGTCCCCCTCTACTCCCCAAGTTTCTTCTTCTGTGTCATGGTTCCACCATAACATTTTAACTGAAGCTATATCTTTTGTCCTCAACCTTCTAACTTGACGATCTAGAATCTGAACCGGTTTCTTATCATAAGATAGCACTTCATTAATATCAATCTCTTCATGGTTCAACACATAAGAAGGATCAGGTTTGTGCAACCTCAACATCGAAATGTGAAACACAAGATGCACCATGGCCATATCGGATAGTAACTTCAATTCATAAGCTACCATCCCAATTTTCCTAACAATCTCATAAGGGCCAATGAAACAAGGGCTAACCTTTCCCTTTTTACCAAACTCCATAACTCCCTTCATCAGCGATAATTTCAAGAACACCTTGTCACCAATAGAAAACTCTAGCTCTCGGTGCCTCATATCCGTATAAGACTTCTGTCTACTCTGAGCTGTCTTGAGTCATTGTACAATAAGATTAACTTTCTCAATTGCTTCATGAATCGAGTCGGACCAACAACTCTACTTGAGCTTGGTTCAAACTAACCAATTGGAGATCGACAACGTCTCCCATAAAGAGCCTCATAGGGAGCCATTTGAATACTCGCTTGGTAACTGTTGTTGTACGCAAACTCCACAATAGGTAAATGTTCATCCCAATTTCCTCCAAAATCTATAACACAGTCTCTCAGCATATCTTCCAACGTCTAAATAGTTCTCTCTACTTACCCGTTCAGTTTAAAGATGAAAGGCAGTGCTCAATTTCACTCTAGTTCCCAAACCTTCCTGAAAGGATGTCCAAAATTGAGCAGTGAATTGCTTACCTCTGTCCGATATGATAGATGTGGGAATCCCATGTAATCTAACTATCTCTATTAGATATAGCCTGGCGTACTGCGCCGCGGTATATGACGTCTTCACAGGGAGAGAGTGGGCAGACTTCGTGAGTCTATCCATAATCACCCAAATCGAATCACACTCGGCCCTTGTGCGAGGTAAACCTGCAACAAAATCCATATTTATCATCTCCTACTTCCATTGAGGAATCTCAATGTTTTGATCAAAGCCACCGGGCTTGGATGTTACTTTCCAAGCTGTTGACAGTTTAGACACTTAGCCACAAAGTTAGAAATATCAATCTTCATGTTGTTCCACCAATAGTATTATTTCAAATCCTTATACATCTTGGTGGATCCTAGATGAATAGAATACTTCGAACTATGAGCTTTCATTATCAATTCTCGTCGAAGACCATCAACATCGGGAACACACAATCTTCCTTGCAATCGTAGAACACTATTGCCTATTCCAATAGAGAATGAAGTGTACTCACCCCTTTCCACTCCATCTCGCAGTTTCGGAAAAAATTCATCATCATCTTTGCTTTGACTTGATCCTCTCCACGATATCAGATCGCGCTGGCGTGACTCTCACTAACTCACCCTCTTCGGTTTCATCAAGTATGACACCAAAACTAGCAAGTCATCGAATTTCTCTTTCCATAGGCATGTCATGTGCATGCAAATACTCCAGCGTGCTCATGGATTTCATACTCAAAGCATCAGCAACCATATTGGCCTTGCTAGGATGATAAAAAATATTCAAGTCATAATCTTTTAACAACGCCAACCACCTTCTTTGTCTAAGGTTCAACTCTCGCTGCTTGAAGATATATTGCAGACTCTTGTGATCAGTAAAAACATCACAATGCTCACCATACAGATAATGACGCCAAATTTTCAAAGCAAAAACCACACCAGCCAACTCCAAGTCATGGTAAGATAATTCTTCTCATGTTTTTTCAACTGTAGCGAAGCATAAGCAATCACCTTATCATTCTGCATTAACACACAACCCAAACCAATTCTAGAAGCATCACAATACACCACTTATCCATCAGACCCATAAGGTAAATTCAAAATAGGAGCCGAAGTCAATCTTGCCTTAAGCTCTTAGAAACTCTTTTCACAAGCTTCGGACCACTGAAACTTAGCAGTCTTCTGCGTCAACTTAGTCAATGGAGAGGCTATAGACAAAAATCCTTCCACAAACTTTCTGTAATAATTTGCAAAGCCCAACAAACTACAAAAATCAGTCACACTCGTGGGTCTAGGCCAATCCTTCACCGCTGAAATTTTCTGAGGATCTACCTTGATACCATCACCCGAGATCATATGACCCAAGAAAGCCACAGACTTAGGCCAGAATTGACACTTAGAGAATTTCGCATAAAGCATGTTCTCCACGAGTGTTGTCAAAGTTATTATTAAATGATTAGCATGATCCTCACGACTTTTAGAATACACCAAGATATCATCGATAAACACAATAATGAAGCAATCTAGGTAAGGCTTAAACACACAATTCATCAAATCCATAAATGCAGCAGGCGCATTAGTCAACCCAAAGGACATCACTAGAAACTCAAAGTGCCCATAACAAGTACGGAAATCGATTTTCGAAGTATCCTTCTCCTTTATCTTTAATTGGTGATACCCAGACCTTAAGTCAATCTTCGAAAAGAACTTAGCACCCTGAAGTTAGTCGAATAGATCATCTATCCTAGGTAAAGGATATTTATTCTTAATAATCACCTTATTAAGCTGGCGATAGTCAACACACATCCTAAAGAAACCATCCTTCTTCCTAACAAACAAGACTGGACCACCCCAAGGTGAGGAACTTGGTCAGATGAAGCCCTTACCTAACAAGTCCTTTAACTAATCTTTTAATTCCCTTACCTCCGCTGGAGCCATACGATAAGGAGGGATACAATTAGGTTAGGTGGCGGGAATAACATCAATTCCAAAATCAATAACTCTATCAGGAGGAATACCAGAAAGATCTTTAGGAAACACTTTGGGATAACCACTATGGCAACAGATGCAAATTCGGGCACTAGGGCTTTTGTATCAATAACAACAACCAAATGGTAAATACACCCCTTAGTGATCATCTTATGAGTTTTAAGATAGGAAATAAATCTACCCCTTGGTTTAGCAATTTTACCCTCCCACACAATAACAGGCTCATCAGGAAAGGCGAAACGAACTAACTTATGGCGACAATCCACATTAGCATAACATGCGGACAACCAGTCCATCCCCAAATTGCATCAAAATTCACTATCTCAAGTTCATACAAATCAGCCACCGTCTCACGACCTTTAATCATAACAACACAATTTCTATACACTCTAGAAGCAATAACAGGAACACCAGAAGGAGTATAAATAGCAAAGGATTCAAACAAAGGTTCGAGTTTCATACCTATATCAAGAGCGAAATAAGGCATCACATAGGATAAATTTGAACCCGGATCATTCAATGAATAAGCATTATGGGAACAAATGGTAACGATACCTGCAACCACAGCGTCAAAAGCCTCAGCCGTCTCCCTATGAGTCAGCCCATAAAGTCGAGTTGTCCCTCCACCAGAAGTGTTAGCAACTTCCTTTCCGTTGCCATTATTACGAGCATTCTGATTATTATTGTTAGCATTACCAGTAGGCAACTTTTTAGCAGAAGCAGGCGAATCATTCCTTTGGTTAGACATGGCAGCTATCTCGCATAGCCACTTTCTACATTCCCTCTTAAGATGCCCCCTAATACCACAGTGATGACAAATGCGATCTTCCCAAATAGCAAACCGACTACTATTCTGGGAGAACCTACTTGCGTTATTATTCTTTTGACCTTGCCCACCAGAAGGCACACTGACATTTGAATATGTGCCAGACTGAGCAAGTGCAGAATACCCTTTACTCTGCCCTCCCTTATAGATATTACCATGAAAGCCATCCGCCGATCGGGCCTTCTTGTTCTGATCTCGATCTATCTTCTTTTCATTTTTCTAATTTTCTTGTTGTTCAGCAAACCCAACCAGAGATGAGAAAGTGCAAGTAGGCGACATAGCAACAGCAGCGCATGGAGACTTAATACTTGGTACCAAGCCTTTCACAAAATGAGTCAACTTATGCACCCCACATCGGATGATCGCTGTATAAAGCATACTTTGGTGACGGAGTGAACTCCAAACTATACTCGCGAACCGACTTGTTGCCACTATTCCCGGCTTTTCAAATTTCGTAGCCATAGCAAATCTCTCCTCATCAGACAAAAACCTCTCCATGAACACCTCTTCAAATTCAGCCCACGTAGGAGCTATAGCAGCATTACCCCTCTCAGACTCCCATATCTTAAACCATGTGTAACGTCCCGTAAATTTGAGTTAGGTTTGAATGTATGAAAATCAATATTAAGTTGATATTTTAGCTATATTAATCCACTCGGGATGAATTTGGTTGATAAGAAGTCGTTTTGAAGTCAACCCAAATAGTAAATTTTGTAAGAGTTCTCAAACTCGTCTAAATTTCAGTAGGTATAACTTCTAAGCCAGTTGGTGAAAATAGGTTGGGAATTTGGGAAAACTTCATCAATAAAAGTTGTAGGTCTTCGAAATATCTTTCCAACAGTAAGTTTCCCAGCTATAACAGAGCTTTTTGCTACGAGTTATGCCCATTTCTTGAGCATCATCTGTACAGTGCGAAAATTAGGCGTGCGCGGTGCCCTAAGCGACGCACCGGGCGGCGCCCCAAGCCAAATTTCCAGCAAACTTAAAATTTTGACGCTGCCAAAATGGATACATTGTGTGCGCCGCCCTCGGCGACGCCCCAGGCGACACACCAGGCCATTTTATGCCTGAAGCGATTTTCCCCGACTTTTATAAAAGCCTAGCATCGTTATATTCATTCCCACTTCATTTTGGCTGACTTTTTGAGAGTAAACAACCCTAGGGTTTCCCTAAAACATACAAGATAAGTTCTTGATCAATTCTCATCATTACTTCATCAATCTAACATCAAATTAATACTAGTTCATCTTCTAAAAACCCTAAATTCTTTAAATCCAAGAAAGAGAAGAAGAAAGGGACGTTGGGAGAATTTAATATTCCTTCAATAAGGTATGATCCTTGACTTTTGTGATGTTATTGAAAGGGTTTAGACTAGTGTAGGTTGTCCTATGAGATTAGAATCCATGATTGATTCATGAAGTGTTTAAGAAGATGTTCTAGTCATGAAAACCCTAGCTTTCGTTTGTAAGAAGGGTTTATGGGTGGAAATAGGTAGAGTTCTAACCTCTCCTATCTAAAAATATTGTAGAATAATTGTTGGATTGTGGGAAGTACACTTGAGCGGGAATTAAGGTATGTCTCTTTTGAACATACTCTTTCAATTGGTTTTTATGAACTCTTTGGTTGTGATTTGTATGTCTCTTTTGAACATACTCTTTCGATCGGTTTTTATGAACTCTTAGGTTGTGATTTGTATGTCTCTTTTAAGGCTATTCATTGAATAAAAAGGTGAACTTTTCATGAATTGAAACTCTATTTCTTGCTTTAATTATGGTTAATGTGCGTAAGGGGACAAGCCCACATTAAACCTAGTTTGTATCATGCTCTACGTACATATATAAGTTGTAAACATTTTTCCTCTATGAGAGATAATCAATAATGATGGCCAAGGATTGGTATTAATGTTTTCATGATGAATTATGACATTGAAATCTTGGTTAAAGAAGTGTAAACGTTTTCAAGACATTATTTGAAATGATTTATCTTTATGATATGGTATAATGAACCTTAATGGTAAATGGTGATGTGACTACCTTGAGATGAATTGTAATTCGGCTTTTATGCTATGAACTTTGTTGATGTGATTTTGCCTAGCCATTCGGGAGGATGAGTGGTCATAGGGATTTCATATTCGGTGTGTTTATGCCTAGCTATTCGGTAGGATGAGTGGTCACCGAGGATTTCATATTCCGGTGCATTTATGCCTAACTACTCGGGAGGAAGGTAGTCACTATGGATCCTAGTGTGGTAATTGCCTAGCCATTCGAGAGGAAGAGTGGCCACTACCGGCTTCGCTACCCGGAGTGCGGTTAATATGAGAATTTCATATTCCGGTGTGGTGCACTGTGACAAGGGAACCTCTACGGTCACCCCTTCGATGTACTTGATTCTTGGGCCTGTATTGGCATGTGTGATATTCTCATTCTTTCATGGCACCGTTGTTGACAATCTTGATCAATTAAAAAAAAAGGCATATTTGAAAGTTGTAATTGACAAGAGGCTTCCTAATCGGTTTTGATAATGTTTATTGAGATACACGAGTTGAATAACTGTTTTTACACTGATTTCATACGATTTTCAGAACTAACTGCTTTATGTATTATTGTACCTTATTTTCATATTACTTTTTCTCCCCGAGGCACTCACTGAGTACGAAGTACTCAGGCATGCCATTGTTGTTTTTGATGGTATGTTATGTAACGGTGATGGCTTGAGTTCTTGATACTCTGGGCGTTTAGGAAGGACTTGTGGTTGCTGCTGATTTGATGAGCCCACACATTCATTCATGGGACACCTTATTTATTTAATTCCATTTATTTATATTAGTTTTCGGGCTGTGTCCCGATGAGTTAGACATTTATTCCTTATTCTTCGAAGCTCCTTAGTATACATTCGAATGTGGGTAGAGGAAGAGTTATTTTTTAACTCTTTCGGGCACATTATCATGTTTTGGTTGAATTATTTACAGTATAAAGACTTCCGCTGATTTAATTCATATGTTCATGATTTGTTACATTTAATTTATAAAACTGTTGGAGGAGAATATTGAACCTGGCGGGTTCAAGTGTTATTATTGTGTCGTTTAGGTTCTTCCGATGTTATTCATGACGTCGGATACCGGTCACCTCTAGGGTGGGTTTTGGGGCATGACAAGTTTGGTATCAGAGCCTAGGTTTAAATGTGTCCTAGGAGTTGTCTGTGTCTGTGGAGCTGTGTCCAGTGGAGTCTTCCTTGTGCAGCCTGATCACCTGCATAATGGAAAGACTACCAGGGCATTTATAGGTGTTTCTCACTCTTCTTTATTCTAGATTGTGCAATAGAGCTTGAACTACCGTTAGGATCATTCTGACGTGTCCGATAATTCGTGCTCCGCAGAAATGGCTTTAACTCTTGCGAGGACCGCTAATCAGGGAGGCAATGGTGCTTCTAACTCATCGTCTGGCGGATGAGCCACCAGGGTCTCTAACCGTACCACTGCTGGGGTCGAGAACGGTAATTCTTAGTTTGGGTTTACCGAGCAATAAGAGAATTGGAAGGGAGAAGAGAGGGTAGATAGGGAACAAAGTAAGAAGTCCCGATTTGCGGGTGGTTTCACTGGTTCGTATGATGGAGGGCAACGGAAAGGAAATTCTGCACCTCAATATTTTATTTCTCAGTCTACTATGGGCATTCCATTTGGTGGACAAGGTCAGAGGAACAATGATCAGAACAGCATTTAGATGGGAGGATCGTGTTTGTCACCATTGTAGGATTAGAGGTCATATCAAGAAATATTATAGGAAGTGGCTTCGTGAAATGGCTAACTCTTCAGGTCAAACGAATAATCCATTTGATGTCAATGCTAACAACGCTTCTAATGCTCGTGGTAATGGGGCTACTAAAGCAGTTGCTAACACCGCTAATGGGGGCAGGCTCTACTTTATGGTTTGACTAGTAGGGAGGCGGCGGAAGACCCTGACGCCGTGGTCACAGGTATTCTAACGATATGTTCTTTTGAAGCGTATTCGCTGATCGATTCGAGTTCGACTCTTTCTTATGTAACTCAGTATCTTGCCCTTGATTTTGGTGTGGGACTCAAGCCATTGTTAAAACCCTATACTATGAATACCCCTACTAGTATTCTCGTTATTGCTTCTAGAATCTATAGAGATTGTGTAGTTGTAGTTAAGGGTCATGAGGCTATGACTGAGGTGTTTGAATTAGAGATAGCAAACATTGATATGATTTTTGGGGATAGACTAGCTTTTCGAGTGTTATGAAACTCTAGATTGTCAATCAGAAATAGTTAGGCTTGAATTCTTGATGGACCGTTATAGAGTGAGAAAGTGATTTTGGTAAAACCTCGGGGTAGACATATGTCGTATCTTTAGACTTGTGGGATGAACTAGAAAGGGGCATAGTTCTATCTAGTTGTTGTAGTTTTACTCAAGCCGTGTTAACTTCAATTATTCCCTACTACAGGTATGTGTTGAACTTTTCGGATGTGTTTTCCTGTGAAAGTTTAGAGTGAAGTATAAATCTCACAATTGTGTTTAGGATTGAATTATGCATTTGTTATATGGTTAGTCATATGTTATCTCTGAGGATGTTTCACCTTGCTAGAAGAACTCTTGAGATTCTAAAATTTGAGGTTTAGTAAAGAATCCTAGGCCATGACTTTCATTCGGGGACGAATGATCTTAAGGGGGGATAATGTAACATCCCGTAAATTCGAGTTAGGTGTGAATGTATGAAAACCAGTATTAAGTTGATATTTTAGCTATATTAATCCATTCGGGATGAATTTGGGTGATAAGAAGTCGTTTTGAAGTCAACCCAAATAGTGAATTTTGTAAGAGTTCTCAAACTCGTCTAAATTTCAGTAAGTCTGACCTCTAAGCCAGTTAGTGAAAATAGGTTGGGAATTAGGGAAAACATCCTCAATAAAAGTTGTAGGTCGTCGAAATATCTTTCCAACGGTAGGTTTCCCAGCTATAATAGAGCTTTGTGCTAGGAGTTATGCCAATTTTACTGAGCATTATCTGTGCAGTGTGAAAATTAGGCGTGCGCGTGGCGGCGCCCCAAGCCAAATTTCCAGCAAACTCCAAATTTTGATGCCGTCAAAATGGATACACTGTGTGTACCACCATGGGCGACGCATCAGGCCATTTTACACTTGAAGCAATTTTTCCTGAATTTTATAAAAGCCTAACTTCGCTATATTCATTCCCACATCGTTTTGGCCGACTTTTTGAGAGTAAACAACCCTAGGGTTTCCCTAAAACATACAAGGTAAGTTCTTGATCAATTCTCATCATTACTTCATCAATCTAACATCAAATTAACACTAGTTTATCTTCCAAAAACCCTAGATTCTTGAAATCCAAGAAAGAGAAGAAGAAAGGGACATTAGGAGAAGTTAATATTCCTTCAATAAGGTATGATCCTTGAATTTTATGATGTTATTGAAAGGGTTAGACTAGTGTAGGTTGTCCTATGAGATTAGAATCAATGATTGATTCATGAAGTGTTCAAGAAGACGTTCTAGTCATGAAAACCCTAGCTTTCGTTTGTAAGAAGGGTTTATGGGTGAAAATAGGTTAGAGTTCTAACCTTTCCTGTCTAAAAATATTGTAGAATAATTGTTGGATTGTGGGAAGTACGCTTGAGTGGAAATTAAGGTATGTCTCTTTTGATTATACTCTTTCGATTAGTTTTTATGAACTCTTTGGTTGTGATTTGTATGTCTCTTTTGAACATACTCTTTCGATCGGTTTTTATGAACTCTTTGGTTGTGATTTGTATGTCTCTTTTAAGGCTCTTCATTGAATAAAAAGGTGAACTTTTAACAAATGGAAACTCTATTTCTAGCTTTAATTATGGTTAATTTGCGTGAGGGGACAAGCCCGCATTAAACCTAGTTTGTATCATGCTCTACGTACACGTATAAGTTGTAGACATTTTTCCTCTATAAGAGATAATCAATAATGATGGCTAAGGATTGGTATTAATGTTTTCATGATGAATTATGACATTGAAATATTGGTTAAAGAAGGGTAAACGTTTTCAAGACATTATTTAAAATGATTTATCTTTACGATATGGCATAATGAACCTTAATGGTAAATGGTGATGTGACTACCTTGAGATGAATTGTAATTCGGCTTTTATGCTATGAACTTTGTTGATGTGATTTTGCCTAGCCATTCGGGAGGATGAGTGGTCACCGAGGATTTCATATTCCGGTGTGTTTATGCCTAGCCATTCGGGATGATGAGTGGTCACCGAGGATTTCACATTCCGATGCATTTAGCCTAGCCATTCGAGAGGATGAGTGGTCACCGAGTATTTCATATTCCGGTGCATTTATGCCTAGCTACTCGGGAGGAAGGGTAGTCACTATGGATCCTAGTGTGGTAATTGCCTAGCCATTCGGGAGGAAGAGTGGCCACTACCGGGTTCGCTACCCGGAGTGCGATTAATGCCTAGCTATTCGGGAAGAAGGATAGCCACCAAGAATTCCATATTCTGGTGTGGTGCGCTATGACATGGGAACCTCTACGGTCACCCCTTCGATGTGATTGATTCTTGTGCCTGTATTGGCATGCGTGATATTCTTATTCTTTCATGGCGCTGTTGTTGAAAATCTTGATCAATTAAAAAAAAAGGCATATTTGAAAGTTGTAATTGACAAGAGGCTTCCTAATCGGTTTTGATAATGCTTATTGAGATATACGAGTTGAATAACTGTTTTTACACTGATTTCATACGATTTTCAGAACTAACTTCTTTATGTATTATTGTACCTTATTTTCATATTACTTGTTGTCCCCGAGGCACTCTCTGAGTACGAAGTACTCAGACATACCATTGTTGTTTTTGGTGGTATGTTAGGTAACGGTGAAGAGTAGGTTCTTTATACTCCGAGCGTTTAGGAAGGACTTGCGGTTCTTTGATGATTTGGTGAGCACACACATTCATTCATGGGACACCTTATTTATTTAATTCCATTTATTTATATTAGTTTCCGGGCTGCGTCCCGATGAGTTAGACATTTATTCCTTATTCTTAGAAGCTCCTTAGTATACATTCGAATGTGGGTAGAGGAAGATTTGTTGTTTGACTCTTTCGGGCACACTATCATGTTTTGGTTGAATTATTTAAATTATAAAGACTCCCGCTGATTTAATTCATATGTTCATGATTTGTTACATTTAATTTATAAACTGTTGGAGGCGAATATTGAACCTGGCGGGTTCAAGTGTTATTATTGTGTCGTTTAGGTTCTTCCGATGTTGTTCATGACGTCGGATGCCGGTCACATCTAGGGTGGGTTTTGGGGCGTAACAAGCTGCATGAGCAAAATCCTTCAACTAATAAGAAGCAAACCTCACAACTTCCGAACCATTAGCATCCATCGCCCTCAACGCCTTGAAAGTCTCATCTAAGAAGTGCTGGGGGTCATCCACCTCTCGTGTCCCGAAGAACTCTAGTGACTTTAAGTCCAGAAACTGCTTAAGTCTACCTCCACCATGAGGTTCCACACCTCCACGTTGTTGCTGAGCTGTAACTGATGCATTTAGCATTTGAATAGCAGTTTGCATCATACCAATCTCAGGCACACCTCGTAACAAGAACAGCATGAGCAGGCAGTGCTTGAGGTGGTGCTTGATTTCCAACATTATTTTCGTTACCAGCATTCGCTCCCTCAAGATTTTGTTAGCTCCCACAGGACGCCCTCGGTTATTATTTTTGGATCGTGTTAGAGCCATTTTGGTAATAGGAACGAATTAACGAACGCATTAGAATGATCCTGAAAGGATTTCAAACTCTACAGCACAATCTAGAATCAAGAAGGATAGGAAACACCTATAAATGTCCTGGGCGTTTCTCAGTCATGTAGGTGATTAGGCTGTACAAGGAAAACTCCACCAAACACAGCTTCGCAGACACTGACAGTAATCCTAGGACGTATATAAACCTAGGCTCTAATACCAAGCTTGTCACGCCCCAAAACCCACCATAGACGTGACTAGCGCCCGACGTCATGAACAATATCGGAAGAGCCTAAAAGATGCAATAACAATACTTGAACCCGCCAGGTTCAATATTCGCCTCCAACGATTTATAAAATAAATGTAAACAACTCATGAATATATGAATTAAATCAGCGGAACTCGTTATTAATCAAATACTTAGTCAAACGTAATAACGTGCCCGAGAGTTAATCAATAACTCAACAACTACCAACAAGAATGTATACTATGGAGCTTCTAAGATAAAGGAATAATAGTTTAACTCATTAGGACGCAGCCCGAAAAACTAATATAATGAATAAACGAATGAATAGGGTGTCCCACGAATGAACGTGTGGGCTCACCAAATCAGCGGTAACAGCAAGTCCTTCCTAAACGCCCGGAGTATCAAGAACCTGCTCTTCTTCGTTACCTAACATATCATCAAAAACAACAATGGTATGCCTGAGTACTTCGTACTCAGTGAGTGCCTCGGGGATAATAAGTATTAATAAAATAAAGTACAATAATACATAAAGAAATCAGTCTTGAAAATCATGTGAAACCAATGCAAGAACAGTTATTCAGTTTGTGTATCTCAGTAAGAATTATCGAAACCTATTATAAGGCCTTTTGTCAAGGTACAACTTCAAATACGCCCTTTCAATTGATTATAATTAACAACAACAATTTCATGAGAAAATAAGAATATCACACATGCCAATACAGGCCAAAGAATCAAGCATATCGAAGGGACGACCGTAAAGGTTCCCCAGTCACAGCGCACCGCATCGAAATATGTACTTCACGGTGGGCATCCTTCCTTCTATATAGCTAGGCATAACCGCACTCCGGGTAGAAAACCCAGTAGTGTCCACTCTTCCTCCCGAATGGCTAGGCAATTACCACACTACGATCCATAGTGATAACCCTTTCTCCCGAGTAGCTAGGCCAAAGACAAAAACATATTTTATAGCATAGAAGTCGATTCATAGTTTTTCTCAAAGTATGTCACACCATCAATTAACATTAAGGTTCAATGTGGCATTACAAAGATCCATAATTTCATACATAATCTTGAAAACATTTCCACTTCTTTAAACAAGATTCCAGTTCATTATAAAACATCAATACCAACAATTAACCATCATTATTGATCATCTCTTATGGAAGAAAACGATTATGATTTCATATGCGTATATAGAGGCTAATACAATCAAGGTTTAATGTGGTCTTATCTCCTCTATATACGCATATGAAATCATAATCGTTTTCTTCCATAAGAGATGATCACCTTACGCGCACCAACTAGAATCAAAACATGAATTAGGGTTTATGTGAGAAGTTCACCTTTTTATTCAATAAAGAACTTTTGAGTAGAAGGTTTTTAAAAGAGAGACATATCTTAATTAAGCCTTACGTAATTAAAAAATTTAGTTTTACAACGAAGAACACCCAAAACCCTAGCTTGAGTCACCTTGAGAAGGATTACTTTGCAAACCCTAGATTTTTCATTCAAGAATCATGTTAAGAATCATGGGTTTAATGCTAGGATTGACTAATAATGTTAAATATGTTCTTGCCTTAAGGTTTGGAGACTTAGAGAAAAGGTTTTCGTCCTTAGGGTTTATGAGAATGAGAATAATTCATAAAATTAATTGAATCCCACTATTTATATACACAGCTTGCGGTTGGTGCAATACGTCCAGAAATACGGACCGTATTTCAAAATACGAGCCGTATGTAACAATAATGAAAATAGTGAGCAGTCTTAGGGAACGGGTGAAATATGTCCAGAAATACGGACCGTATTTCAAAATACGGGCCGTAAACTCTGGCCATATTTTATGATAGCCAAAAACAATGAACTACCTAAGAAGGTCGGTGACATACGCCCAAGGTGTACGGACCGTATTTCAAAATACGGGGCCGTATTCTTGGCCGTATTTTACATTTGACAAAAACAGTAAAGTCCAATTTTCCAAGACACTTTCACACTTAACTCGAATCTACGGAGTGTTACAAAAGCAGTATTAATCAATAATGTTCTACAGAGTGTCCCAGTTTACCTACTGTGTTGATAGTTCCCACAAAGTATAACATTCATGAACTACATAAGAAATTTGCTAGATTCTTTTTGAGTAATAAGGAAAAAGGCAAAAGTAGGTATTGGGTGGCATGGGACAAAGTTTGTTTACCAAAGGATGAAAGGGGATTGGGTTTTAGATCACTATATGATGTCTCTAATGCATTGTTTGCAAAGCTATGGTGGAGATTCAGAACTAAAAATTCACTTTGGTCCATATTCATGTGGAATAAATACTGTAAGAGATTGATACCTATTGATGTGCAATGGAAAGGAGGATCACAAGTGTGGAAGAAAATGCTGGAGGCTAAGGATCAAACTGAGCAACATATTTGGTGGGAACCAATGAATAGAGAATATAATGTGTGGCATGATAACTGGTCTAAAATTGGTCCTTTGAAGCAGGTGTGTCCTATCCAAACTCAAGTAAAGGAGCTTAATTTCTTTATGACAGATGAGGGATGGGATTATCAGAAGCTAGAGGAAGCATTTCCAGAGAATATACTAAATCATGTGAGGAATGAGCTTGGTATGGTAGAGAAAACAGAAGAAAAGGACAAACCATGGTGGGTGTTAACTGGTTATGGCTTATTTACTGTTAGGAGTGTATGAAACTGTTTGAGGCAAAAAGAACAAGCTTCTTTTCAATTTTCTAAATTGTGGATTAAAGGTGTGCTATTCAAAGTGTCATTCTTTATGTGGAGAATATTGAAGCTTAGACTACCACTAGATGATATTTTGAAAAGGATGAAGATTGCTATTGTATCTAGATGTTATTGTTGTGATAATCCTCAACAGGAAGAAACAGTATAGCACCTATTTCTTACTGGGAACTCTGCTACATCATTTTGGCTTTATTACACCAGTGTTGTGGGTGTGATAGGTCTTATGGTGCAGCTACATCAAACAGTATGGAATGGTGGGCTTTCAACTGCTCACCAAAGCTGAAGCCTATTATACAAGCTGCTCCTGCTTTTATTTGTTGGAAATTATGGAAGAGGAGAAATGCAAGAGCCCATGATGAGTCAATGAGCAAGAACAAAGTCATGTATTGACAAGATATCCTTGGCTGAAGAATATACCACAAGACTAGCCTCAGTTGGTGCATTTTCTGGAAGGATATAAGCCAGTTATGAAGATTATGAGGGTACAATGGAGATGTCTAACAGTAGGATAGTATAAATGCAATACAGATAGTGCTTCAAGGGGTAATCCAGGTGCAAGTTCAACTGCTTTTTGTGTGAGAAATAATGAAGGAGATGTAGTGTTTGCTGGTGCTAGGAGCTTAGCGGAGACACGGCTAATAATTGTGCGAAGAAAGGCTGCCCGGCTATACGGGGATCTTTGTTGAGTATTGAATGACACACAATCTGCAACCTTTGATTATTGAGACAGACTCATTAACCATGGTGAACATATTGGAGGGGAGATGGGACATTCCATGGAATGTGAGATTGATGGTGAGGAGGATAAGGAGATGGACAGAAGGAGGCCATGTGCAGATTGCTCACATCCTTAGGGAAGGCAATGCACTAGCAGATTATTTAGCTAATATGGTTTTTGATTTTGCAGGTACAATTCAAATAAACAATTATCAAGAACTACCAATTCAGGCAAGGAGGATCTTAACAGTGATAAAAGTAATATGCCACACTTCAGATACTCAGCATATAGACCTAGAGAACCAGATTGATCAAATTTTGACTTCAAACACACAGTAGTCACACAACACAGCAAAATGCGTGATGACAGTACTAACATGCAGGAGCTTGTGATACAGAAATGCTTTTACGTAACTTCAAATAATGCTATCCTAAGAAGGAAAGTAATAGATGATAGACATAGAGGCTATACATGATCTGCACACAAGTAAAACAAGGCTACATGGTCACATAGTTGTAGAGGATACACAAAATTGCTGAAGCTGGAGCTTAGAAAAATGCAACTTATTTTTGCTTGATTTATCAACTGGATTTGATGTCATAGCACCTGGTGAGAGCTTGAGGTATCTGATGATGACAACAATCCAAAGCAGTAAAAGTTCCAGTATTTTGTTCTAGCTTAGGATTCATTTGATTATGTAACATTACATATTGTAGGCTAGATTATATTTCTGCATTGATTTTCTTTATTTTCTTTATTTCCACTTTCTTTGTGTAAATACATTGGTTTTGAAATAAAGCTACATAGGTCTGATGTCTTGTGCTTTGATAAAAAATAAAATAAAAAAAAGGTAAATAAATTAAATCAAGGTTAAAGGACTTACCCCTAAGAAGAATCTTCTTAGAACCTCTTCAATTCTCCTTAAAGACACTTAGGAATAATAAATGTATGAATAGGAAACGAAGGGTTTTACTTAGCATTAATAGTATTATGTTCTGCGTCACTCGCCACAGCGGTAGAGGGTCCGCTACAGCAGGACCGCTCTCGCAGTTGACCCTTCGCCACAGTGTGGGATTATAATGAATCCACTTTACACGCCATAGTGGACTAGTCCTCATCGAGGCAGGTCCGCTATAGTGGACAAGGCTCACCGCAGCGAGGTAACAGACACTAGCAAAATACTGTTTTTTCACTATATCATTCCCAAAAGCCAAAAATCACCTGAGACCTTGTAGATGCAAACCAGATAGGCAAACATACATAAAAACATGCTACGGACTAACTGGTGGTCTCGAAATTTCCAACGGAGGTCTATTTGACTAGGTTAACACCCAATGGCCAAATATCTTAGCAAGTCATAATGGAGCATCCAGACCTCTCAGGATCGACACATTTCCAAAAAAAGTTCGTTTACCCAAAAGTTAACAATAGGTCAACCATTTTTCGCTTTAAAGCTCTATTTTATATAAGTCATCATAAGTTTTGCCCGATTACCTCGGGAACCATGCCACCAGTCCTCGCAAGTCAAAATTGTACTAATAGGGCTCGGGGAAGGGTTAACGGGGGTAAATGGCTCAAAAACACCATAACGACCAAACGGGTTGTTACATCAGATACCAATTAAACAATCGCTCGTTCTCGAGCGACAAGGAAAAGGACGAAGGAAAGTACCTGAGTCATCAAACAACTGGGGATATCTAAAACGCATATCGAACTCAATCTCCCATGTGGCCTCCTCAATAGGACAGTGCTTCCATTACACCTTAACAGAAGTCATCTCCTTAGACCTCATCATTCTCACCTGCCTATCCAAGATTGCTAACACCTCCTCTTCATATGACATATTCTCACCAAGAAACATAAAATCCCAATGAATGATATAAGGCCCATCCGAATGGTACCTCTTCAGCATAGAAACATGGAATTGTTACACCTCAAAAATTTTCACGTCATTTGCGTTGTAAGTAAACTAACATAGCTCGGAAAGGTTATGGAACCCTTATAAGGTTAAGAAAGACTTCTAACAACTGCTAAGTAAGTGTCTAAAGGTTTCAAGATCAAGCAAATCGAAGAAATTAAGTTTGTCAAAATTTTGGAAAAACTTTGTAGAATTTTTTTAATAGGAATTTTGGTCAAACTTAAAGGAGGTGTATCTCGTATAATATGAGGATTTATGGAATGCATAACCTATGTACATTGAATTTCATTGAGTCTAGTTGTCAATACAACAAACCGTTCATCGCTACCACGTCGGAGTAGAAAGTTATGGGCATTTCAAGATAGGCTGCCAGATGGCTTCTCCGCAGGACCCATTTGGAAAGTCGGTGGAACTGACCTCCAAGGGGTATAAATACCCCCATTCCCCTCATTTTATCATCATTATACACTCCCTTGAGCTTTATAAACCTTCATGAACATTTCTTAAACACTTATAGCCCCTTAGATCAAGAATTCAATAAGATTACACTAAACTAGTTCATGAAAAGTGATTGTTCTTGCTTCTACTTGATGTTGTGGTGAGTTTGGTCTTGAAGAAAGTTGGTGTGGCTAAATTTCTTCAATTATAAGGTATGTTATTCATCTTTACTTTGATATTGAGTTATTTTTGGAGGATTTTAATGGCTTAAAGTGAAGGAAAACATAGTATAGAGGTCGTAGTTTGATTTGTTGATGTTGTTTGCTTATGGGCTGATTTTTGAAGAAAGTATTGGATGGATTTGTATATGTTTTTCATGTAGTATCTTGATTATGTTATTGTTGATGTTGTTATTGATTTTTGGGACCTTTTTTTGGAATTGGTTGGAGTGGATAATATAGGGGAAATGTTGTCCGAATTCCATTAACTTGTTAACTAGCTAAGTTTGAGTGTGTAAGTGTTCCTATGGCCTGATTGTTGTATGAATCATCTTGGATGTAGATTTCCAGGCTCGAAAGGTAGACTTTGAGTGGCTAAGTAAGCAGCAAGATATGTTAAGGCTGTCCCTTTCTTTCTTACGGCATGATCCTATTTTTATGAACTTTCGCAAATGATGTCCATAATGATTCCTCTCATAGAAATGCTAGAAGCATACACTTTTGATGTTCTTATGATATTATTGATGTTGTTCTAACCTTATGATTATTGTTCCTTCAAGGTGAGATATGCCATTGATGTTAGCTCCATAATGAAAATCGGAGGTATAGCGACCTTACGTCACTCCGATGAATTTAGAAATGTGTTCTCAAGGAATGTTTTGTAAGACATGAATAGTATGCTAGTTATGAGATCCCTAACGAGGTATTTAATGGTAGAAGAGAGGCTTATTATGTATCTCAGGATTTGGTTAAGGTTTAGTTAATCGGGAAGAAGTCCTAATGGCCTAGAAATGTGCTTATAACTCTTACGTAATCATGTAGGCGTGAACGGATAAGTAAGGATCATGATAAGAGCATAGAAGCTAATAGATAAAGAACGAACAGTAGAAAAATATAAAGAGTACCTATAGGGGATATTTGGATCGGGCTGCACGTTCCGCAACGCATGCATTCATATTTGGATCGAGCTCCATGTTCCGTAGCACATGCATTCATATTTGGATCAAGTTACATGTTCCACAACAAATGCATTCATATTTACCACTGGTCTACGGCCAGTTGGGCAGTTATGTATTTACCACATGCTATGGCTGGTTGGGCAGTTATTACCACCGAGCTACGGCCGGTTGGGCAGTTACCACTGATCAGTTAGGCAGTTACGCTCTACCATCGGATGGGCAGTTACCACCGTGCTACGGCAGGTCAGGCAGTTACCCCTGATCAGTTGGGCAGATAGCACCAGGATGATAAGTAGGTCAGAGACACATTATTGGACATAGATATAGTTAAGCACATAAGAGTATAGAGAGACATACATGCTATATTCCTATTGGTAAGTCAGAAGTACCAGGTTGATTCTTCTCCTTCTGCTTTACAGTATATCTTTATTATGTTATATTCCCGCCTTACATACTCGGTATGTTATTCGTACTGACCTCCCCTTTGCTGGGGGAGCTGCGTTTCATGCCCGAAGGGCTTGAGATACAGGTGGACGGATCTCTCCTAGTATCGTGGCACTCCACTTGCTCTGAAGTTGCCCTATGAGTCAGTATGGTTGCATATGCATTTGCATGGGTATGGCGAGGCACTTTCTCAGCCACATTACGTCATACACTCTAGTAGAGGCTAGTAGGCAGATATGCACAATTAGACGTCTTATGGTCACCTCGGTCTATATTCTATTGTATCATTACTATGGATAGCCTTGCTGGCATATGTACTTGGGATTAGCTGGATGACGTATGTATATTATCATTTCAGCTTGTGTCCCATACAGTTTATGATATTTATGAGTTAGCATGATTGCCCACTAAGGTATGATTATGTGACGTATGTATGTTTTGTGGTGCTCGGTAGGTTAGCTCCGGGTGTCCGTCATGTCCCTTCAGTTGGGCCGTGACAGGAATACCGAATGAACACCTGACAGGCCTGGTGGCAAGGCTAACTCATAAGTAACAGCACCAACACGATGGAGAATCTCAAATGGACCAATGTATCTAGGGCTAAACTTGCCCCTCTTCCCAAATTGCATAACACCCTTCATGGATGCAATATTCAGAAGAACCTGCTCACCCTCCATAAACTCTAAATCCCAAACCTTCCAGTTTGCATACATCTTTTGCCTACTCTGAGCTGCCAGAAGCTTTTCTTGAATAAGTTTCACCTTGTCGAAAGACTCCCTCAGCAAATTTGTTCCCCAAGGTCGATCCTCAAAAGCACCAAACCACTCAATAGGAGAATGACACCTCCTACCATATACAGCCTCGAGCGGCGTCATATCCTCGAATAGTAGCTATTGTTGTACACGAACTTTGCCAAGGGTAAGAATTGGTCCCAATGACCACAAAAATCAATAACACAGGCTCTCAAGATATCCTCAAGTTGAATAGTCCTCCCGGACAGTCTATAAGTCTGAAGATGAAACGCGGTGCTAAGATCTAATTGAGTACCCAACTCATCCTACAAGGTCTTCCAAAAATAGGAGGCAAATTGAGTGCCTCGATTAGAAATAATGGAATGTCACACCCTGATTTCGCTAGGGTGTGATGGGCACCCGACCCCACATTCGGAGCCGAGCGAACCCACTGACTCGTATTACATACATAAACTTCCGGACTCTTAGTTATGCAAAAATGACAAGTACAATAAATATTTTTGGAGACACTCTCGTTGTAATTTAAAAATCGGCAGATCGCAATCATAGGGAATCTACTACAAAATACGAGAATGACATGTCGGCTGATGGAGCCGCTCGCACGGACTAACATTCGAACCCACAACTCGTCTCGCAAAGTCTCTAACAAACGGTCGAACACATATCGGGCATAATCGACACGGTAGCACTCCAGGAGCAAATGGAGCTTGCCAACGCCCGCCGAACATCTCCTACAAAGGCCCGTACTCATACGGGTGTACCGCGCGGCATGAAACGCAACCCCCGAAGAACGGGGGGGGGTCGCACGGAATATGTACCGAGTATGTAAAGCACAGAGACCAACAAACGAGAAACTATAACTAAACGAATATACGAACATAAAAGTAATGACCGGAGTATCGAAATGCTTACTCATAAAACATAAACGGATGCATAGCGAGAGAAAACATGCCATAGCCCCCCCCATCATGGGACTCGGTACAACGTAAAAGTGGTCGCCCCCGACGCGCGGCGCCACAACAAATCATATCAAATCAGAAATGCGCGCATATCATAGCATATCAGATGGCCATATCATATCATATCATATCATATCAGAGTGTGTACATGGCACATCATACACCACAACCCATGTACATATATACCTGCCCCCTCACACCGAGGCACGGCGAACAATGCAGTGGAATACGCGTGATAACATATCCGGCCCGGGCTCGTTGAAGGAAGCATTGAGGCATCCACGTATAGAGTAGTGAGAAACCAAATGCAATATCATATGTAAATCATTTACAAGAGACTCGATAATCATAACTTGGATGATAGATCTTATAGCAAACATTTGATAACAACGAGCATGAGTCTTTCGAGATCGAAAGTTTTGTACCAAACTAATTTTCCCGAAGTAGTTACAAATCCCAAAGTAGGTCATATGATTCAAATAAATAATTATATCGTTAATCTTTAGGAGTTGGAAAGGTAGTTTAAAATATCTCTTAATTTTTAATTCAAAAGTAGTTCAAACGGATTAATAAGAAATAACGGACAAAGTGGGCCTACCTCGGTCAAATGAGGTGGCGTATGTAAATTACATATATTGAACTTCATAACGTCATTCATAAAGATTCTAAGGTATTCGGATTTCACTTACACAAGTTCTAGAGGTTCAAACAATTTTTCTAACTATTCGCACAATTTTCAATTCAATTCTCTACCGAATGAAAATGGGGCGTTTTTGGACGTAAATTCCGAGGAGTAGAGTTGTCCCCAAGGTCCAAATTCAAGCCTAGTACAGCTAAGACATGCCAAGAGAAGGAATGGGAGAGCTTTACATACCTTTCTTGCCCTTTACGCTTGCCAAAACTCAATCCCGTTTCGTCCAAAACCTACAAATGGTCACATTTACCAATTTACTATTCATAAGGCTTAGAATTCCAATCTTAACCAATACTTGTCTATAAAAATTTGGACAGCATCTCCCCTATACATATAACACCCCCGAGATTCAAACTCGGCCAAAACAATAACAACCACACCAACAACAATATATACAACATCAATAGTCGACTAGGAACGCATTCTAGCGTAAATAGTCTTATTTTCCAAATAATGCAACAACTCCAAATCCAACTCTACACTTACAAACCAATATCAATATTTCATATTCACATACTTATTTAAGATCATTCAAACATAAACCAAGTGCATTCCAAGCTATATATCCAATTGTCAACAATTCCATCAATTAACATATTCAATCCAAAATTCTTATATATGCAACAAAACTATTCCAACACATTTTCTACTTACTAATTCATCTCCAACAACCATAATCTACACTTTAACAACTTCATTATCTTAATATCATAAAATCACATTAATATGACATAATTCTCTACATTCCATTTTCATGCCAACTTAACTTATATATCCTTCATATACATTGTGAAGATCACAACAACACAACTAACATGTTAAACAAAATAAATCCAACATTATCTCATCAATATATACCACACGGCCAACATGCCAATTTTCCAACTTCATCCAATTTTCATTCAACTTTCATTTCCAATATACATTCCACAATAACCACAACTAGAATACAACTTAAAATTCAACTCATTTCAACTACACAACATTCCATACACACGATATATACATATATTCATACCCTTTGCAAACTTTCATATTTCCATAAGTTCTACTCATTTTCATAAACTACAACACAAACAAACCTTCATAACATAATAACAAGGAATTAATTCTTACCTTTTTCCCCTTAGTTCTTCACTTGTCCAAAGTGTGAGATTGAAGAAACTATTGCTCAATCTTCCAAAATAATTACACCAAGTTGTAGAGGAACCTTGAATTAGTAGGAATATAATAAGAAAGTAATTTTTGGAACAAGATTTTGAGGGGTGAATTTTCCCATGGGCAAACCGAAATGCCTTCTTTTTGTTCTTGTTTTTCTTGTTTTTCTCCTTCTTTTCTTTGTCTTGAAAGTTCTATGGAATTTGGATGATTAAGTGGTCTTTTATTTATTGACCACATGACTTAATTCCATGGGCTTGGATCTTTTTTATGGTCCATGGCCGAATGGCCTCTATTGGGCTTCATCTTCTCTCTTTTTTTTTCCATGGGCCTAATTCGGTTGGCCCCGAGTTGGGCTAGTCCACTGACCTTTCGACCTTAAAATGTCCATATCTCCTTGTACCGATGTCACCTGGGAACCCACGACCTTTATGGTTGGAAAGCTAATTCAATTATCTACAACTTCTATATCTTGGTATTTTTCCAAATTCCAAACTTATAATACCGTTTTTGCCCCTCGAATCCAGGTCACCCGAAAACGTTTTCTAAAAATATTCGTTTGGAGGGCTTCCACTTTGGTTTGGCCCAAGGGTCCTTCATGAGTTGTGTTTAACTTCACGTATGTGATTCATATAACTTGTCACATGTCCGGAAAAAAAATCTCGATGCGGGCCCCATCTCAACTTACAAATAATCCAAACGTACAAAAAAGTGTGGATACGATACTATCGACGAGAGTTTAAATTACGTAGCTACAACATGATTGTCAATTTTGAGAAAGCACATGTCACGCTCATACTCCAAAAATGCGGGGTATAACATGGAAATAGGAACCCCATGCAATCGTGCTATCACTCGGATGTAAATCCTGGCCAACTTGTCTGCATTATAAGTAACCTGAACAGGGATGAAATGAGCAAACTTAGCCAATCAGTCAACAATAACCCAAACTGAATCGATCTTGCCCAAGGTCTTCGGAAGACTCACAACAAAATCCATGGCAATCCTCTCCCACTTCCACTCAGGAGTGGGCATCCTCTGAAGTAACCCATTAGGTCTCTAGCTCATACTTGACTTGCTAGCAATTCAAACACTGAGCAACGAAATCTGCAATATCTCTCTTCATCCTACCCCACCAGTAGTGCTGTCTCAAATCACGATACATCTTAGTCGCACCTGGATGAATAGAATACCTGGAGCTATGAGCCTCTTCTAATATCAATCAAATCAAACCACCCACATGAGGAATGCACACATATCCCTTTATCCTCAAAATCCCTTCATCATCAAGAACGGCCTCCTTGGCCTTACCACTCAACACCTTATCACGAATCTTACATAACTGAACATCCTCAAACTGCTGAGCCTTGATCTGCTCCAAAATTGACGACCTCGCCTCAACACATGCTAAAACCTTGATCGGATTTGAAATATCAGGTCGCGCAAGACTATTAGCCGTGAAGTCTGAACCTCTATGGCTAAATGATGCTCCAAAGAAATCAACCGAGCTAAATTAGCCATACTCATTGCCTTTCGGCTTAATACATTAACTACCACGTTAGCTTTTCTCGGATAGTAAAGAATAGTGATAACATAATCTTTAAGAAGCTTTATCCACCTACGCTATCCAGAATTGAGATCCCTCTGACTGAACATATGTTGTACACTGCGGTGATCGGTGAATACCTCACAATGGACCCTATACAAATAATGCTTCCAAATCTTCAAAGCGAAGACTACAGCTGCCAACTTTAAATCATGAGTAAGGTAGTTCTTCTCGGGAATCTTCAACTGCCTAGAAGCATAGGCAATACCCTTTCCTTCTTGAATCAACACGGCGCCCCCCTCTTGCATCAATACGTCGCCCAAACCAACACGGGACACATCACAATTGACTGAGAAATCCTTACCCTCTACGGGTAATGCCAAAATCGGTGTTATAGTCAAGAAGGTCTTAAGCTTGGATGCTCTCTTCACAGTCATTAGACCACTAAAAAGGAACTTTATTTTGAGTCAATCGAGTCAGGTCAGAAGCAATAAAAGCAAACCCTTTCACAAACCAACAATAGTAACTAGCCAAACCCACGAAGCTACGAATCTCGGTCACTGAGGTGGGGCTCGCCTAATCTCTAGCAACCTCAATCTTCTTGGGATCAACAATAATCCCGTCCTTTGACACCACGTGGCCTAAGAATGCCATTGAATCAAGCTAGAACTCACACTTAGAAAACTTGGTATAAATCTCTTTTTGCTTTAATAACCCAAGAACAATCCTCAAATAACGCTCATGCTCTTCCTTACTATTCGAATACACCAAAATATCATCAATGAAGACTATGACGAAGGAATACAAGTATGGCTTAAAAATGCCATTCATCAAATCCATGAGAGTTGTCGGGGCATTCATAATCCCAAAAGACACAACAAGGAACTCGTAATGACCATAAGAAGTCCTAAAGGCCATCTTCAGAGTATCCCCGGCCCGAATCTTGCTTGGTGATAGCCTGACCTCAAATAAATCTTCGAAAATAATAAAGCACCCTGAAGCTGGTCGAACAAGTCATCAATACGGGGAATATGATACTTATTTAGGATGGCGACCTTGTTCAACTGGCGGTAATCTATACAAATCCGCATCATCCCATCTTTCTTATGCACAAAAAGCACGGGAGTGCCTCAAGGGGCGACGCTTAGTCTGATGAAACCCTTACTCAAAAGATCCAGCAATGGCTCCTTTAACTCTCTCAACTCGACAGGTGCCATCCTATATGGAAAAATGAAAATAGGGCGAGTACCCGTACTCTCTAGATCGATAAAAGAATTAATGTCGTGATCGGATGGCATACCCGGCAAATCTAAAGGGAATACCTCTGCGAACTCCCACACAACAAGCACAGAATCAAGTGGCAGAGAATCAACACTAGTATCATGAATATGGGCTAAATAGGACAAGCACCCCTGGCATGGCTAGGGTGACTGTCTTGGTGTGAAAGTCCAAGATTGCATGGTAAGGGGACAACCAACTCATACCCAAACTAATTTTGAAATCTACCATATCTAATATCACCAAGTCTACCCATGTGTCATAACCCATAAAAGTAACTAAACAAGATCGATAGACTCGATCAACTACTACTGAATCTCCAATCGGTATGGTCACAAGTCAAATCCCAAATACAGAATGATAAGCAGACACATAAGAGAAAGTAGACCTGAATCAAATAAGATTGATGCTGCCCGATGACAAATAGAAATGGTACCAGTGATCACTGCATCTGATGCCTTGGCCTTTAGCCTACCAGGAAAAGCATAACAATGAGCACCACCACGGTCGCTCTGGCCGGACTGAGCTCTTCCCCTAGAGGCTTGGGAACCACTGTTACCAGATTCATAACTACCCCTAGAGGAATAGGAACCAACACAGCCTATAGAAGCACCGCCTCTACTTGAAGAACCACCCTGGCTACCAGAAGATGCCTGAGCCCTCATGGTCTAGAATCTGGAACCCTATCGGGTCCTACCCTATCTCGATCGGGTGTACTATCTCTCGCGATGTGCTTGGGATCACCACAAACAAAGAAAGCTCTAGGTGTCGGAGGCTAAAACACTGAGGCTGAGGAACTGAAGGAACCACTTCGGTCGGCTGATCGAGAAAATGAGCCTCCAGAAGCCTGCCTTGCACAATAACCAATATGTCTAGAAGGGCCACCTAAAGATGCTTGAAGCGTTGACTGAATTGGGCGACTAGAGTGTGACTGATAGGTCCTGGATGACTAGACCCTACCTCTAGAACTAGACCCACTGTATCCACCATACTGACGAGGCCTGTTCTCACTAACAACACCAAGAGATCGGGCCTTGGCCTACGTAACACCTGAGGCATGATCCACTACAGCCTAGAAGGAAGACCCCATGGCTACAAGCTAAAGACAAGCAACATGAAGTAGAAGCACCTTACCAACTCACAAACTTCCTAACCTTCTCTGACTTAGTCGGAATCAACTGCGTCGTATAGTGTACTAAGAATAGAAATCGAGCTTCATAATCGGCCACTGACTTACCCCTTTGATGCAAGTGGATGAACTCATCCCTCCTCTGATCTCTCAAAGTACAGGGTATGTACATCTCTAAGAAGGCCTGGTGAAACTGCACCTAAGTGAATTGAGGCAACCCTAGGGGCCTGTAATGAATGAAAGACCTCTACCAAGTCTTAACATCCCCGCGAAGCTGGAATGACACATAATCCCACCATGCGACTCCATAATGCCAAACGTGTACAATCTTTCATGTATATCCATAATGAACTCATACTCGTCCGTACTAGGAGTACTAAAGAATCTGGGCGGCTCCATTTTCAAAAATCTGCCAAAAAGCTCTTGATCCCTAATTGTCAAGACCTGGCCTGTTACTGACCTAAAGCAGCTACAAGTGCTGGAATCTCATCAATGCGCAAGGCCATACAAGCAGTTGGGTGTATCCTCGGTGTCAATCCCTGCTCAGGAGTAGGCACTCCTGCTCTGGTCTGTGATCCACCTGGAGTAATGGCACCTCCCATAACATGCTGGCCATCCAGATGTAAAAGGCTACCGGCCATAGTGTCTTGAAATACTGGATCAGACATAACCTAAAGATGAGTCTGGGCTGGCCCCATCCCTTCCCCAGTTTGATACTCTAGTGCGGCCTGGCGCTTATGCTGGTACATTGGAGAAATTGATCTAGCCCACCTTTGTCCAGCCAGAGGGGCCCCTCCCCTGGTTGGTGCAGCACCACAAACTCTAGCCCGACCGCGGCCTCTACCCTGTCCTAGTCATCATTTATCGACCCCAGAAGTGGGCTCGGGCGCCTCATCCCTAGCAATGGCAGCTCAAGTCCTCACAATCTATAAGAGAAGAAGTGAATCAGATACCAATTCGAATATTCTAGATACCAATTTGAATAAAGTAGCACGAAAGAATGAAAGAATTCAAAGTTTTCTGAATGTCCCAAAGCCTCTAGATAAGTACAGACCTCGTCGTAAAAATCCGCAAGACTCTATTAGACATGCTCATATACTTATAGACCGGGTAACCTAGGGCTCTGATACCAACTTGTCACAATTCAAATCACTAGTCGTGCGGGCGCCTACCATTTCCCATCTTGGTAGGCGAACCCGTCCCTTAATCATCAACTCAAACGCAGTAAAGTAAATAAGGTAATAGAATATGAGTTTAAAACATAAATAAAAAAGTGCGAAAACACAAATACAATCCCCAAGAACTGGTTTGATTCGTAAAAGAGTAACTACGTAAATGTCTAAATATACAAGTCTGTATGTCAAATAAACAACTGTCTGAATGGAAGAATATAAAGACAGGATAGATGAGTCTCCGGGCAGTAGCTCGTCAAATGCTCACCCTAGATACTCGCAAGCAAGGCCTCTTGAATCAGTCACGAGGAGTGAAAGTAGAGCCTGTCACGTACTCAGGAAAGAATGCAGCAAGGCAGTATCAGTACAAACTCTATATACTGGTAGGTATCATGGGCCAACAACAGTTAGCTAACAGATATAAAGAAAGAAGCTGAAGAATAGACATGATCACGATCAAGTACAAACAAAACACAGTCCTAGAACAACAACTCAAGTATAATAGTATCAAGTCAGAATCCAAGAAATATATGAATGCAGTAATAAATGCATATGATATGCAAAGCAATGAAATGCATTGGCCAAATGTAATCATCGTACACACATGCTACGGATGAAATATCTCCACGCCTCGATAGTCATGACACATGGGGGACCCGCGAAGTCCATGTACCACTCTCACGATCCCGATAAAGACTTCGGGTATCGCGCACTCATCTCTCTCATATACAATCCGACAAAGACCTCGGATGTTCCTTTGTCTCACTTATCATCATCAGTACCAAGTCACAACTCATATCAATGTATCAGGTAAAATGAGGATGAGTGCCATGCATAATATCAATGCCAAGTGAAATCATATCAATACCTATCGTGCCACACATGGACACATATCACAATACCAAGATTAAATCAAGTTCTTTCCTCTATCCATGATAATACTAAGGTAAGTGGAAGACAATTGTATCATAATCACAATATGGCAACTATGTAACAAGTCCAATATCACACACACGGCAACAAGCCAATAAATCATAAGAGGTAACAAGTCCACAATACCAAACCTAAGTAATCCATCCCAACTTCGCACCCGAAGGGGTAACATACTTTATCCAACAATAACTAACTCTATATATGCTTCGCTAACCGAAGTCTAACCAGAAGGTAAGACATAACCTACCTGGTTGTCGAGCTGGAGCCACGAATAATCAAATATGTGCCTTGCCTTTCCGAAGAGCCTCCAAGTAGTCAAAGTCTATCCATTATCGAATTCTAAGTTAGAAATAAGGAACAACGATACCTATATTGCTATAATATCGTTCAAATAAAAAATAACTAAGAAATAGGAGGGAAACAGGCCCACAAAGGTAAAACGGGTATTGCAAAGATGGAATAAGTAACCCAATGTTCTAGAAGTCCAATTCTACTCCCCAATTGCTAAAATATCTCAAGAATTGGTCAATTTCATCATTCAAGTCCAAAACCCCAATTTGGATATAAACCCTAACTTTCAAACCCTTAATTCATCAACTATAATGGAAGATTCAGGCATATTGGTCACTAATTCATTAAATTACATGCTTAGATTAGTCAAATCCATCAAAAAATCTCATATTAGAAGGCAAAATATCAAATAGTAAAGTAAAGGTCAAAACCCATCTTCTTCCTTAAGTTTTATAGACTTTCCTCCATAGATTCATGCTTAAGAAGGGTAAATAAATGAAATCAATGTTAGAGGACTTACCCCCAAGAAGAATCTGCTTAGAACCTCTTCAATATATCTTAAAGACACTTAGGAATAATAAATGTAGGAATAGGAAATAAAGGGTTTTACTTAGTATTAAATAGTATTTTGTTCTGCGTCACCCGCCGCAGTGGTAGAGGGTCCGCAACAGCGGGACCGCTCCCGCGGCTCACCCTTCGCCACAGCGTGTCCGCTCCAGCGGAGCTCTGTCCGCTGAAGTGAATTACAATGAATCCACTCAACACGTCATAGCAGACCAGGCCTCGTTGAGGCGGGTCCGCTACAGTGCACAAGGCTCGCTGCACCGAGGTAACAAACACCAGCAGAATGCTAGTTTTCCACTATCTCATTCTCAAAACCTAAAAATCACCCGAGACCTCCCAGATGCAAACCAGATATGCAAACATGCATAAAAACACACTACGGACTCGCTCGTGGTCTCAAAATTTCCAACGGATGTCTATTTTATCAGGTCAACACCCAATGGCCAAAGATGAACTTTCCAACTAATATTCCAAAATGCTCTCGCGTGCCTCGGGAACAAAACTGAACATCCCACCAAGTCATAATCGACCATCTGGACCTCTCAAAATCGATGAGTTTTGAAAAAAAATTGTTTTACCCAAAAGTCAACTATCAGTCAATCGCTTTCGCTTTAATGCTCTATTTCACATAATTCATCATAAATCTTGCCCGATTACCTTGGAAACTATGCCACCTATCCCCTTGGGTTAAAGTCGTACTAATAGGGTTCAGGAAAGGGTCAATGGGGGTAAATAGCTCAAAAACACCATAACAACTAAACGGGTCATCACATCATATACCAATTAAACAATCGCTCATCCTCGAGCGTTACGAAAAAGAACAGCGAAAAGTACCTGAGTCAGCAAATAACTGGGGATATCTGGAATGCATATCAGACTCAGGCTCTTATGTGGCCTCCTCAATAGGACGGTGCTTCCATTGCACCGTAACAGAAGCTATCTCCTAAGACCATAACTTTCTCACTTGCCTATCAAAGATTTCTATGGGCTCCTCCTCATATGACAGATTCTCATCAAGTAACACAAAATCCCAACGAATGATATAAGACCCATCTAAATGGTACCTCTTCAGCATAGAAACATGGAATACCGGATGATCACACCGACGGAGACTCGGTGTAAGGCCATTTATAAGCAACAACACCGAAAGACGTCGAAGAACTACTCACCCTTCATAAACTCTAAATCCCAAACCTTTCAATCCGCATACATCTTTTGCCTACTCTGAGCTGCCAGAAGATTTTCCTGAATAAGCTTCACCTTGTCCAAAGACTCCCTCAGTAAATCTATACCCCAAGGTCGAACCACAAAAGAATCAAACCACACCAAAGGAGAACGACACCTCCTACCATATAAAGCCTCGAATGGCACCATCTCGAATGGTTCTATTGTTGTACGCAAACTCTACCAAAGGTAAGAACTGGTCCTAATGTGTAACGACGGTCAGAACTGCTCCCAATGTGTAACGACCCGTTTGATCGTTATAGCACTTTCGACTCATTCCCCTCGTTGACCCTTCCTCGAGTCCCGTTAGTATGATTTTAACTCGTGAGGATTGGCAACATGGTTCCTGAGGTCAATGGGCGAGTTCTAGTAGGATTTGTGGAATCTAGAGTCTTAAAGTAAAAAAACCTTTGACCAATAGTTGACTTTTAGGTAAACATGTGCGTAATTGAATTTTGATAGTTCCATTAGGTCGGGAATGTGATTTATGACTTAGTGAGTCATTGGTTTGATTTTCGAAGGGTTTGGGTGTGATTTGAGTCATTGATGGAGAAACTAGTTAAGTTAAAGAGTTAAAGTTGACCACGGCCAACATTGGGTCAAGATGACCTGGTGTCGATGTTTTAAAAGTTCAAACAAGTTTGTTTGATGAATTTGGACTTGTCCGCAAGATTTGGTAAGATTTTGAAGAGTTTCGAATGAATTTAGGTTATGCCATGCTCGTATTCGATGTTTTTTCCATAGTTTCTTTGGCAATAAAGGGTACCATATTGATCAAATAACCTTTGTCTTGTGTTTCGATTGAACCATCAAATCGTATCGTAACTACAAAGCCATAGCAAAAATAATCGTCATAATTCGCCTTCGTATAAAGAAGTTATGGTCATTTTAGCGTGGACAGTTGTTGTTGTACCTAGTGTGTCCATAGGGGCGGAAATCTCTGTGTATAAAAACTTAGACTGCATTCATTTCGTATTTTGAGCATATATTGAGTTCTAGAGCTCCATTTGAGGTGATTATTGTGGCGTTGTTCTCATCTCAACGAAAGGGTAAGTATCTAACCTTTATTTTAATGTTTCCTCAAGTTAATTTTTGTTGGTTATCGATTTTATCCGAGTTTGATGGGGGAAAATTGGGGTTTTGAACACAAAAGTTGAAAAGTGAAAAATCATGGTTTTGAAGATCAAGATGATGGCTTTTTAATGGGTTTTCTGGATCTAGACTAATTAAGCTATGGGTAAACTAATTTTGACATAAATTTCTAGTTTTGCCCTTACAGGCCCGGAGTTACCTTTTTGGGTTCATTTTGGCGTTTCAAATTAAAGTATAGCAATATGGATATCATTGGACTAGTTAGACTCGTAGGGTACTATTTTGACTTTGTTGAACTCGATTTTTAATCAAAATTATAGTTTTACCCTTGTGGCTCGAGGTTGGATATTTTGGGTATATTTTTGGGGTTTGGGTAAAATTATGGCAATATGGGAATCCATAGATATGTATTATAATGTAGAATTCATACTTAATAGGTGCTAATCATTTTGTGGCTCTCCGACGAGGGAAGGAAAGGCTTAACTGGATTAATTCGTGGCACCTGTTCGGCATCGAGGTAGGTTATGGCTTATCTTTTTAGTTAGACTCCACTTAGCGAAGCATATGTAAAAGTTAGTTATTGACGGAGAAAGCATGTTAAGTCTTCAGGTATGAAGTTTGGATGGATATTCTTATGATTGGTATTGTTGACTGATTTGTGGGCTTGTTGCCTCTTGGTGGTTTATTGACTTGTTGCCATGTGTGTGACATTTGACTTGTACTTAGTTGCCATATTGTGATTATGATATAATATTCTCTCACTTATCTTGACATTAACATGGATAGAGGAAAGGACTTGACTTGATATTGACATTGTGATATGTGTCCATGTGTGGCACGATTGAGATTTAATTATGATTTACACTTGAGATTGATACATGCATATCATTCATACACATTCTACATGATTCATTGACGTGAGCCGTGATTTGATATTAATAATGATAAGAGAGAAAGTGAAACATCCAAGCTTCTTATTATGGTGTTTTCTATGGGCATATTTCGTATGGCCTCTCCTGCATACATATCTGGTGTTACCTATGTGGTCTGAAGGGAAATTGTTTCGAACATGGCATTGAACAGATTAGGGAATAAGTTCATATTAGTAATTTTGCGGATGTTGTTATGCTTATTCACCAACATGATTATTGTTGAAATTGACATTCATATATGCATTTTATCCTGCATTGATTTAGCATTATTGTATTCATTTACTCATATATGATGAAAATGGTTCGAAAACGATTTATGAAAGATTTATGATAGCTATGAAAGAAAATGTGACACTTTTAATGAAAGTATGATATGAATCCGTGGTCTGTTCCAGAGCAGAAGGTATGTGTGCTCGTGATCCGAGGTCTTTTTCGGAGCCAGTGGTACATGGATGCCATAGGTCCCCCGTGGGTCATGATTATCGGTACGTGCAGGTATTCCATCCGTAGCATGTGTGTACAATACGAGACAGTTGGCCAGTGCATTGCATCGCACACGTATTCATATTACATCTATTCGTATCTCGGATTCTAGTTGTTGTATCTGTTGTATTGCATGGTGCATTTTATCCTTGATTCCTTGGTTGTTGATTTACTTGAGATGTTGCGTTCTTGTTAATCACTTAACTAGACACTTGATGGATTCGAGAGCTGGAGGTTCCGCCTAGGCTATGACAGTAGACTACAGAGATCTAGTGTGGTTCACATTATTGCAAGACTTACGTAGATGTGCTTAGTAACTGCATTTGGGTACGCTATCGGCCTATCTTTCAGTTTATTTCTTTTATATATGCTAGTTAATTGTTGTTGACCTATGATGACTACCAGTACGTGTTGTTTGTACTGATACTACTCTTGCCATATCCTTTTCAGGGTGTAGAGTTTTTCCAAGTACTTGAGTGAGATTCAGTTAGCCTTCAAGGATCTCACGGAGTTCATCTAGATTTTTCTGTTAAATTCTCATTCTAAACAGAAGTTGTATTCAGGTTGTGGTTGTAACTTTTATTCAAGTTGTACACTGAGAAGCTCTGGTACTATTCAGACCAGATTCCTTGGGTAGTTTATGTATTTTCGCAATTATTACTTTTTTATATGATATAGACCTATTAGCATTTATATTACTCTTCTATATTGATAGATTGTATGTTGGGTAACGGAAGGATTCGCCCATCAGGGAGAGTGTGTGGGTTCCCACTCGACCCTCATTTTGGGTCGTGAGAAGTTGGTACAGAGCCCTAGGTTACCCAGTCTATAAGTACAAGAGCATGTCTAGTAGAGTCTTGCGGATCGGTACGATGAGCTCAGTACCTATCTGCAAGTGGCTATAGGACATTTAGGAAACTTCCAATTCTTTCATTCCTTTGTGCTACTTCATTCGAATTGGTATCTAGTCGATTCCAATTGGTATATGAATATCCTTATCTTATTCTCCCATGGAAGGTGGAAACTCGTCCTTAAAGTCTTATGCGATCGGTTTGTTTTTAATGTGTTGTGGTATGGTACAAGGTCTGTCATCCTGATTCGGACGCCTGACCAACTTCAGTTTTTAACTATAGCTTGAGGTTTCTGTTGTGTGGGATCATAGTTAGACACGTTTATTGTGGGGGGTTTCTTGAGAAATGGGAAAAATGGTACAGAGGGTCAAATAACCTCCATGTTTTCAGCGTTGTGTTGCTCGGAAGTGGCAAAAATGCATTTGTGGCCTAACAAGAGTGATTTATTCGATGATATGATTGGTTTTGGGAAAAGCTTCAACTTTGTCAGGGTATTATGATGGTGTGTGTGGAATGAATGTAAGTTTGGTAGGGATCATCGGATTTGGGCAAAAGTATAGTGACCGCATGTAATGAAGAAGAGAAGTTGAGAATAAGGACATGAAGGGTGACTTTTGTGGGAAATGCATAGCGAAATATGATTTCATAGGGTATTTTGGTATGAGTACTTTTCGTGTTAATGGGACGGAGGTGTAAGGAAGAAGATTTGGACAAATTAATCTCCGCTATTAGGAAGACAAAAATTGGTAGCTGACGTGCTTTTTAGGATAAGGTTGAAATTTGTACTAGAGTAGATTTCGTATTCGGTCGTGAAAATTTAAGTTGGGCTTCGACGTGACTATATGCTAGTGGTTGTGGCTTCCTCCAGGGAAAAGATTATCGGTTCTAGATCATAAAGCAAGGTTACTTATGACGAGTAGCGACTTAAGATCTTGGGCAACTGTGGTCCTGGTCCATCAGTAAAGGGTGTGTTCATCGAGTCTTCGTGTTTAGAGGAATGGTAATGGGATCATGGAATCAAGAGCTAGTTGATTTGAAAGTTATGTTGCGGGCATACATGGTAGGATAGACATAAGGGTTCGGTGTTGATTGGTATGTGTGGTTATACCATGGGCCAGTGGGAGCCAATGGTTGATTAATAAAATGACTCTAGTGCTAGACAAGTGTAAAGTCTTAGCACTCAAGGAGCTATCAGGTATTGCATATAATATTGTATTAGGGTTGAGAGCCTTGTACCAATTGTTTAAGTTCAGCTAGTTCCTACTACTACAGGTGTTACTATTTAGTTGAGTTGCTCGAATGAAAGGGATAATCGCGCGAATGGTTAGGGGTGTTCTGGTTCGACAATTGGGATGTTCGAAGTGGTAAATCAATGATGAGGTTCAAATTAATTCGAGTTGTAGAGAACATTTTAGAATTTCAGTTAAGGGAATTTGAGCAAAGGCACCTTGGTCGAGGTACGTGGGGACATTAGTAGGACTGTGTATGTAATACGCTGGATTTATAGAGTATTCAGTTTTAGAGTTGAGTGAGTTATGGGATTTCTAGTATGTAGAGTGTGTGGTATACAACTATCTCAAGGATTGACTCAGCTAGTTTTCAAGACTTATAATTATGCGGTATTCTATTGAGTGGGTTTAAGAAATGGTTAAACGGTGACAATGATTATGATTTGATTAGAATTGGGGAATTGAAGAGTCAGGAAAAAGTATAGTTGATCGAGAATTGGTAAAAAATAAGGTACATCTTCGAGATTAATTGGGTCAGTATAGGTTATGGAGATGTTGTCTTACATATTTCAGAGGAGGTGTCATCGTGAGTACGCTTCAAGAAGGGAGTCTACAGAAAAGGACTAAGTGATATGACGAAGTTCCGTGAGGTGTCATGATTAGCGTCTAGTGAGAAGAAAATTTTCAGGTAATCGACATATTAAGGCTTATGGAAGTAGCTTGTATGGTACACAGTTGGGTAATTTCGTAACACTCTTCAGTGGATGAGTTAGTGTGGTTTAAGAGAAAGGAATGGTGGAAATCCCTATTATGTGAGGGCTAGAGTTGTATTTTTTGGATGAGACCGTATTCGTGGTTGTGTATTATGTTGCAAGTAATATTGAGTGGATAGCTTGGGTGAGCACTTTTGGATATTAAGGGCTTGGGAATAGTTGTGCGAGGTTGGCGTAAGAGATTGTGAGATTGATGCTTTCAAAAGGGTGATAGACGTATTAAGGTGTTACAATGGAAGATTCGATAGTCCAAGTGGTATTATATGAGGCTACCGGTTTTGCGTCGAAAAGTTCTGGGCGTATCAGATTTACGTATCGGGTAAAGGTTGAGAAACATGAAGGTTGCAAACATAAGGTATAGTTCTACGATACTAAGTTGACAACTTGGATAGGACTCAGCTTTTGGAGTTGAGGGTGACAGACATGATTGATTATCCGTGAGGAAAAGATTATAATTTTCTGCCACAGATGTCTGGTAGGACTGTTATTGGTTTCGAAAAGTTGGAGTCAATTCGAGTAGCTATTGGTGGTATTCAGGGGTTGTTCATTCATTCCGGGTCAGGATTGTTTGATTAGAGCTTGATGGATTAAGTTTATACTCCCAGAGGGACTTATGGGTTCCCAGTAAATCACCTTCACGGATCCTATGAGTTTCAGTTCAGATTTGATGTATGACAGGTTTATCGAGCTTTATCAGCGTTTGCGAGTAGACTTGATGATATTTTACCCAGATTAGCTATTCAGACAGATATAATGGCTTACGTCGATATTTGGTAATGATTTAAGGAGGTATAAGGTTGAGAGAGGTCTTTAGAGTGATCATATGGTTTCCTACGGACTTGGCTTGGTGAGGTATTTAGTGGTATGCTTCCTGTATTGTGATTTGAAAGTTTAAGAAGACTTGGAACTACCGAAGTCGGCTATGGGTAGGATCAATTTGATGGAATTGCTTAGAGTTGCTCCGATAAAGCAATAATTCTTTTCTGGCAAGAGTAAGTTATGGTTTTGGGCTTGTGTTTATGTGTTTCTAAGAAATCGTGGTGCAAAGAACGACTTTAGAAGGGTGAAAGAAAGGTTAGTGGAATCATAATATCTTCCCGGTTCAGAGTAGGCTATGGTTGTGTCTATATCTAAAGGTTTGTGTTGTGTTGTGAAATTTTTGTGAGGCCTACCAATTACGTTCAGAGGTATGGTTTTATTGAATCAGAGAATTCCAGCAAAAGAAGTTCTTTATTTCGGGGATCAGTTGTGAGAGAAACTCGAGTATGGAAAATACAGAAATTAGGTCTTTTAGCTAAGTTAGAAGAAGTTTTGACGGATAAAATGAGCGGGCAATGATTTTGGCGTACTTCGTCTTTGTGGAGGCTCCCGTGTTGCTATATTAAAGATTCATTGGTTACCGTCAGCTTTCATACTCTCTTTTTGCATTAGAGGACAAACGATTGTTTAATTGGTATTTGATGTAACGACCCATTTGTTATAGCACTTTTGACCCATTTACCCTCGTTGACCCTTTCCCGAATCCTGGTAGTATGATTTTTACCCGTGAGGATGCAATATGGTTCCCGAGGTTAACGGGCCAGTTCTAGTAGTAGGATTTGTGGAATCTAGAGTCTTAAAGTGAAATACCTTTGATCAATAGTTGACTTTTGGGTAAACGTGCCCGCAATCAAATTCTGACAGCTCCATTAGGTTCGGAATGTGATTTATGACTTAGTGGAGTCATTGGTTTGGTTTCTGAAGGGTTTAGGTGTGATTTGAGTCATTGATGGAGAAACTAGTTAAGTGAAAGAGTTAGAGTTGACCATGGTCAAGATCGGGTCAAGATGACCCTGTGTCGATGTTTTGAAAGTTCCAACAAGTTTGTATGATGATTTTGCACTTGTCCGCAAGTTTTGGTGAGATTCCGAAGAGTTTTGGATTGATTTGGGTTGTGTCACGCTCATATTCGATATTTTCGCCGTAGTTTCTTTGTCCATAAGGGGTACCATAAGCCCCAACTAGGGGAATCGTGCGGGCACGTAACATTTCCCACCTCGGTAGGCCAACTGTCCTAACTCATTCATTCAACCACAATAAATTAATCAAGGCAATCGAATATAAGTCTGAAACATAGATAATAAAAAGGATAGTGAATAAGTGCGGAAATAATACACCAATCCCAAGGAATCTGGTCTAAGGCTGTACAAGGGCAACTACTACAAATACTATATGTCTGAATAGGAATACATGTCTGATAATGGAATACTGTCTCAGAATATCAAAATAACACAAGTAACTAAGAAGAGGCATCCAATGCTCGCCCTGGAATACTCATCAGAAGGCCTCGAGACTCGGCCACGGAGAGCAGAAGTCGATCCGGTCGCAAACTCTGCACTCAGAAAGAATGCAGCAAGGTAGAATCAGTACCACAACGCATAACGAGTAGACATCGTAGGCCGACAACAGTTAGAAAATCATATATATAAGAAAGAGACTGAAAAAGGTAGGCATGCTTTAAATCAGATGAAACTCAACACAATCCAGTACCAAACCACCAAGTTTATTAAATCACCTCAAGTCCACTATAAATCCGATCCACATCTCAAGAACTACTATCAAGTACGCGTATCACCAAGAATCAATCAACAAGTACAAAATAATGCCAACAATAACTACAAGATGAATTCAATGCATATGCAATGATACACATACGCTTCGGGCGGAATATCTAGTCGCTTCGGATCATGACCCATGGGGGACCATTAAGTCCATGTACCTACTGCAGAACACACAGCCAGATCCAATAGTCAGTGTTGCGGAACGTGCAACCCAATCCCAGTCAGTGTTGCGGTACGTGCAACCCGATCACAATTAGTGTTGCGGCGCGCAACCCGATCCTAATATATATATATATATATATATATATATATATATATATATATAAAAATGAGTGAATGCATGATAACAATGCCAACAAGAATATATAATCAATGGTGCCACACATGGACACAAATCTCACTTACAATAACATATCAATATCCTTACTTCCTTCCCAACAACCTCATTCATTATAAATATGCTTTCCGACACACAAGTATTCACTAAGCATCAACTCTCTAGAATCAATCAAGTGGCGGAAAGCCAACAACTCACAGTAAGAAACAACACAATAGAACACAATAAGGCAATAAGACATAAATCACAACAATACCATCCTAAGTCTTCCATCCCAACTTCATACCCGAAGGTTTACATGCTTTCCCCAATAATCACTAACTATACATACAATCCATTAACCGAAGTCTAACCAAAAGGTAAGCTGCAACCTACCAGGAAAGCCGAACGTAGAGTCTCGAACAGTCACACCTTGTCCTTGCCTTTTCGTAACGCCTCCAAGTACTCAAAATCTAATCATAATCGAATTCTATAATAAAATATCCATGAATAATGACATCCATATTCCTATACTTCTAGCTAGGTCAAATTCTAACCCAAGAAAATTGGAAAAATGACCCACAAGGGTAAAACGGGAAATTAAAAGATGGAACATGCAGTTCAAGATTTAGGTGATCAAACCCACTTATCATTTGCTAAAACAACTCAAAATTACGCCTAATTCGGATTTAAAGCAAAACCCCCAAATTTGGGTATGAACCATAATTCTTCAATTCTCAAACTAACCATTAATAATGGAAGAAATAAGCTTAACAACAAGGAATTCATCAAATTCTATGGTTATCTAGTCAATTTCACCACCAATTTCTATTTTAGAAGTCTAAAGCCATTTTAAGAATTTTAACACAAGACTATCTTCTCTATCTAGATTCTAGTGATTCTAGGCATGGAATAGGAATCTAGGAGGTCATAGATCTTACCTCCAAGAAGGATCAGTCCACAAGTTGCTCTATTCCCCCAAAGATTGCTTAGAAAAGTGATGAGAAGAACTGATAGGGTTTAAGGTCTTAACTTGTGAAAAAAAAAAGGAAATAATTCTTCTTGACTACGGCTTCAGTGGTCAAGCGAACCACTGCAGTGCACGCGCTACGACACCCAGATGGATCGTCATGGCGGCCTCTACTAAAAATCATCATGCCGCTATAGCAGCAAGCATACCGCTACGGCGGCTAGTCGCTAAATCCCTTGGTCCGCTAAGCTGTTTCCCAAGCGCTATAGCGGGAATGCTACGGCTGTTAGAGTACCACTGCAGTACCTACACCAGAACCAAAAAGTTCTGGTTTTGACCAATCTCAACCTGAAATTCGAATATCACCCGAGGCTCCACAGATACCATATAAACATGCAAACACACATAAAAATGCGCTATGAACTCACCCGTGGCCGCGGATTTCCCAACGGAGGTCTAATTGACTAAGTCAACCCCAATGGTCTAAAGTCAAGTTCCCAACCCAAGTTCTAAAACGCTCCCAATTATATTGGGAATCGAACCAAAGACACTACTAAAGCCATGAATGACTGTCCAGCCCTCTTGAAATTGACAAAAATCCAAAAAGGGTTTGTTTACTCAAAAGTCAACTTTTCGTCAAATAAATTCCACTCTGAGGCTCAAACCTCCAAAAGTCACTCTAAAACCCGCCCGATGACCTAGGGAAAGGTCAACAGGGGTAAAAGGGTCATTAGCACTATAATTATCAATTGAGTCATTACAATATTGATCAGACAACCTTTTTTGTGTTTCTATTGAACCATTAGATCTGTATCGTAATTACGAAGCCATAGCAAAAAAATCGTCACATTTCACCTTCGTATGAGGAAGTTATGGTCATTTTAGCGCGGAAAGTTGTTGCTGTGTGTGTCTGCCGGGGTGGAATTTTGGTCTGCTATAGCGAACATTGGTCCGCTGGGGGGGGGGGTCTCTGTGTATAAAAAAATCAGACTGCGTTCATTTTGTATTTTGAGCATTCTTGAGTTCTAGAGCTCCGGTTGAGGTGTTTTTCGTGGCGTTGTTCTCATCTCAACGAGGGGGCAAGTATCTAATCTTTATTTCGATATTTCCTCAAGTTTATTCTGATTGGTTATCGATTTTATTTGAGTTTAATTGGAGAAAATTGGGGTTTTGAACCCAAAAGTTGAAAAGTGGAAATTCATGGTTTTGAAGATCAAGATGATGGCTTTTTGAATGATTTTTCTGGATCTAGACTAATTAAGCTATGGGTAAACTAATTTTGACATAAATTTCCAGTTTTGGCCTTGGGGGCTCGGGATTACCTTTTTGGGTTTGTTTTGGGATTCCATATTAAAGTATAACAATATAGGTATTGTTGGACTCATTAGACCCGTAGGGTACTATTTGACTTTGTTGAACCTGATTTTTTATTAAAATTACATTTTTGCCCTTGTGGCTCTGGTTTGGCTATTTTGGAGCTATTTTTGGATTTTGGGTAAAACTATAGCAATATGAGTATCCTTAGATTCGTATTCTAACGTAGAATTCATACTTAATAGATGTTAATCATTCTGGGGCTCTCTAAAGAGGGAAGGCAAGGCTCAACTGGATTAGTTTGTGGCACCTGTTCGTCATCGAGGTAGGTTATGGCTTACCTTCTTAGTTAGACTCCAGTTAGCGAAGCATATGTAGAAGTTAGTTATTGACAGAGAAAGCATGTTAAGTCTTCAGGTATGAAGTTAAGAGGGATATTCTTAGGATTGGTATTGTTGACTGATTTGTGGGCTTGTTGCCTCTTGGTGGTTTATTGGCTTGTTGCCATGTGTGTGATATTGGACTTGTACTTAGTTGCCATATTGTGATTATGATATAATATTCTCTCACTTATCTTGACATTAACATGGATAGAGGAAAGGACTTGACTTAATATTGACATTGTGATATATGCCCATGTGTGGCACGATTGAGATTTGATTATGATTTACATTTGAGATTGATACTTGCATATCATTCATACACATTCTACATGATTCATTGACGTGAGCCGTGATTTGATATTTATAATGATAAAAGAGAAAGCGAAACATCCAAGCTTCTTATTATGGTATTTTCTATGGGCATATTTCGTATGGCCTCTCCTGCATATATATCTAGTGTTACCTATGTGGTCTGAAGGGAAATTGTTCCGGACATGGCATTGAATAGATTAGGGAATAAGTTCATATTGGTAATTTTGCGGATGTTGTTATGCTTATTCACCCTCATGATTATTGTTGAAATTGGCATTCATACATGCATTTCATCCTGCATTAATTTAGCATTATTGTATTCATTCACTCATATATGATGGAAATGGTTCGAAAAAGATTTATGATAACTATGAAATAAAATGTGACACTTTTGATGAAAGTATGATATGAATCCGAGGTCTGTTCTAGAGTGGAAGGTATGTGTGCTCGTGATCCGAGGTCTTTTTCAGAGCCAGTGGTACATGGACGCCATAGGTCCCCCACGGGTCATGATTATCGATACGTGGAGGTATTCCGTCCGTAGCATGTGTGTACGATATGAGACAGTTGGTAGTGCATTGCATCGCACACGCATTCATATTACATCCATTCACATCTCGGATTCTAGTTGTTGTATTTGTTGTACTGCATGGTGCGTTTTAGTCTTGATTCTTTGGTTGATTATTTATTTGAGATGTTGCGTGCTTGTTAATCAATTACCTAGGCACCTGATGGATTCGAGGGCTAGAGGTTCTGCCTAGGCTATAACTGTAGACTACTGAGATCTAGTGTGGTTCACATTATTGCAAGACTTACGTATATGTGCTCAGTGATTGCATTTGGACTGCTTATCTGCCTATATTTCAGTTTCATTCTTTTATATATGTTAGCTAATTGTTGTCGGTCTATGATGCCTACCCGTACGTGTTGTTTGTACTGATACTACTCTTGCTGCATCCTTTTCGGGGTGTAGAGTTGTTCCAGGTACTTGAGCGAGATTCAGTTAGCCTTCAAGGATCTCATGGAGTTCTTCTAAATTTTTCTCTTAAATTCTTATTCTAAACAAAAGTTGTATTCAGGTTGTGGTTGTAACTTTTTTTCAAGTTGTACACTGAGAAGATCTTGTACTATTCATACCAGATTCCTTGGGTAGTTTATGTATTTCTGCAATAAGGCTGAAGTAATGAAAACACCCCTAAACTTGACACGTTTTCATACTTTAGTCCCTGAACTGTTGCCACACTTAAAAACACCCCCTAGACTTGGCTAACTACATTTTAATTCATCCCCGCGTTGACATGCCACAACAAGTGGAATGTACTCGCTGTCCACTTGGCATTTTCGTCATATGTGTCCTCCACGTAGATAAATTATTATTTTTAAAAATGGTAAAACTGATTTTTTTTATAAAAAATTTGGAACAATGGACTTTATTTTTCCTTAAATCTGGAAATTTTGATTGAAAAAAAAAATGGAAAACTATAATTTTTTTAAAAATGTGGAAAACCCATTTTTTTTTAAATAATCCCGTCTAGATTTTTAATACAAAATCCAGTCTAGATTTTTTTTTTAAAATAATCCCAAAAAATTAGATTATTTTTTAAATCAAGAAAAAATTTATCAGTTTTTCACTTTATTCTTTAAAAAAAAAAAAGTATTCCAGAATTTAAAAAAGTCCAAATTTTTTAATTAAAAAAATCAATTTTCCAGATTTTTTTTTAAAAAAAATAACGGGTTTTATTCTGTTTTTAAAAAAAAAATCTGTTTTCCTGATTTTTTTAATAAAAAATCCAATCCAGATTTATATTTTAAAAAAATGGGTTTTCCACATTTAAAAAAAAATAGTTTTTTCTAATTTTAAAAAAGTCCACTTTTTAATGGAGGAAGGGGATAATTTAGATGTTGGAATAGGAAAAAGAATAAAAGGGAAATGTAAAAAAAAAAAAAAATTGATTTATCTTGTTTAAAAAAAAAAAAAAACTAATGTAGCAGCGACTCACGCACCTATTGAAGTTTGAGCACACTTGTTGTGCCATGTGTCAACCTGGGGGTGAATTAAAATGTAGTTAGCCAAGTCTAGGGGTGTTTTTAAGTGTGGCAATAGTTCACGGACTAAAGTACGAAAACGTGTCAAGTTTAGGAGTGTTTTCATCACTTCAGCCTTATTACTTTTATATGATATTTGAGACTTATCATAATTTTTATTATTCTTCCGTATTGATAGAATGTATATTGGGTAAGGGAAGGGTTTGCCCACCAGGGGGGAGTGTGTGGGTGCCTGCTCGACCCTTATTTTGGGTCGTGGCACAATGACCACCAAAATAAATAACACAGGCTCTCAACATATCCTCAAGCACCTGAATAGTCCTCTCGGACTGTCCAACAGTCTGAGGATGAAATGCGGTGTTAAGATCTAATTGAATACCCAACTCATCCTGCAAGGTCTTCCAGAAGAAGATGAAAAAGAAGAAGAAGAAGAGGGGGAGGAGGAAGAAGAAGGAGGAGGAGAAGAAGAAGAAAAATAAGGAGATGACGAAGAAGGGGAAGGAGGAGGAGGAGTAGAAGAAAAAGGAAAAGGAGGAGAAGACGACGACGAAGAAGAAGAAGGAGGAGAATAAAAAAAAGGAGAAGGAGAAGAAGGAGGAGCAGGAGGAGAAGAAGAAGAAGAAGAAGAAGAAGAAGAAGAAGAAGAAGAAGAAGAAGAAGAAGAAGAAGAAGAAGAAGAAGAAAAAAAAAAAAAGAATGGGGAGGAGGAGAATGAGAAGAAGAAGAAGAAGAATGGGGAGGAGGAGAATGAGAAGAAGAAGAAGAAGAAGAAGAAGAAGAAGAAGAAGAAGAAGAAGAAGAAGAAGAAGAAGAAGAAGAAGAAGAAGAAGAAGAAGAAGAAGAAGAAGAAGAAGAAGAAGAAGAAGGAGAAGAGGAAGGAGGAAAAGAAAGAGAAGAAGAAGGAGGAGGAGAAGAAGGAGAAGCGTGAGAAGAAGAAGAAAAAATAAGAGGAGAAGGATTAGGAGGAGAAGGAGGAGGAGGAAGAGGAGGAGGAGAAGGAAAAAGAAGAAGGAGAAGGGAGAAGGAGAAGGAGAAGGAGAAGCAGAAGGAGAAGGAGAAGAAGAAGCAGAAGAAGGAGGAGAAAAATAAGGAGAAGAAGGAGGAGAACGAAGAGAAGAAGGAGAAAGAGCAGAAGGAGCAGCAGGAGGAGGAGCGGGAGGAGGAGAAGAAGAAGAAGAAGAAGAAGAAGAAGAAGAAGAAGAAGAAGAAGAAGAAGAAGAAGAAGAAGAAGAAGAAGAAGATCAATCCTAAGAGCACAAGAGGAGGAAGAAAGATAAGAAGAAGGAGTAGAAGAAGAAGGAGGATAAGGAGGAGGAGAAGAAGAAGAAGGAAAAGGAGGAGAAGAAGATCAATCCTAATAGAGATGCACCACTAAGAGCACAACAAAGAAATCCGAATTTGTCATCCTAACTATTATCACTAGGTACCTAGTTGTTGGAAGAAGAGAAGGAGCAAATATGATGAGCTGAAAGGGAATAACCATATAGTCCTTGCAATGTGTGGAATAGAGGGAGAACCTACAGAAGAACATATAAGAAACAGACGCAACAGACTTATGGTAATCAAGAACATCTAAGAAACCAAACTAAGGAAATGGTTCTCTGAATGATGATGAAGAAGTGTAGATTACAAGACAACATATCAATAAAAGAAGCAGTAGAGAGACTAAAATCATTGGGGTACAATTCAGCACAAATGAAGAAGAAAGGGCGTTGAAGAAGCAGGAGAAGAACAAACCTACAATTTTCAGAAGGACAAGCTTAAAAGAGCAAAATTGGATGATGAACTGAGCACAACAGATTTCTCCATAAATTTAGCTATAAAAATGGAGTGTTAGGACAGGTCTAAGTGAAACAATGACTAACTCAATCTTATACCTTACTTGGTATGTACTTATACCATGATCAATTAAGCTCAGATGACACGTAGAGTGAGGAAACGAATCAAAGAACCTAGTTCTTATGACTATCGGGCATGCACCTCCTTCTAATAGAAAGTTGCATAAATATGTCTATACTGCTAACCCACCCAAGTCAATTCTAAAGACTCAATCGGTCGTTTTGATAATCGATGCTCTGTTTTGCGTGTCGTCTATTCCAGAAATTTTGTAATAATTATTTTGTCTTTCTTGTAAAATTTGAAATCAAATGGATGTCATTTGGTTCACTTTGGTAGAAGGTTTCATTTTGGAAATCCCGGTATTTAATTATTTAGATTAATTGATTGTTCAAGGAAAACATGTTCTGAATGGCGATATGAAGATTTTGCTAGATTGGTAATATTATTTATGACTTGTAGAAATTGACGGAGCTAATTATAGAGTTCGTTTGGTTGGTTTTTGACAATTAAATCGGTTTTAGTACTTAATATGTCTATTTATGGTGAAAAGATAGTCGCTGGAAGAAATAAGACCCGAATTGGAAATTTGTTGGTTCCATTAGCTTCTTATCAATGTTTATGACTTGTGGGGATGGGTGGTGCAATTCTTGAGGCTTTCGGATAAGTTTTGGGTAAGAGGATATTTTGGAAATCCTTAAGTTAAAAAATGAAGAAGTTTGACCAAAGTCAACACCGAGGATAAATGAGTCTTTTTTGAAATTTTGAGGATTCCATTAGGTCCGGAATGTGATTTATGACTTAGTCAAGTCGTTGGCTCGGTTCCGGATAGGCTCGGGTGTGATTAAGGTGTTTGGTTGAGAAACTAGATTTTGAGATGATTTGGAGTTGACCACGGTCAAAACGCTCCTGTTTGTATGTTTTGAGAGTTCGACCAGGTTTGTATGATGATTTTGGACTTGTCCACAAATTTTTGTTAGATTTCGATGAGTTTCGGATATGTTTGGGTTGTATGATGTTTGTTTTTGGTACCATATTGAGCAAATGACCTTTGTTTTGGTTTTCGATTGAGCCGTTAGATCTGTATCGTAATTTCGGAACTATAGCAACAAGAATCGTTGCATTTCCTCGTCGTATGAGTGTGATATGGACTTTTTTCTAAATTTTACTGTTGCTAATTTTCTGGTGAGAATTTTCTGAAAATGACTATTTTCCCCCTATTTTGTCCATAAATTTTTTATTTCCTTTAAAACATCATATCTCTCTCATTTTAAGGGAAAATTGGGTGATCCAAAAGGCAATTTTGGTGAAATCTCGCAAGGATCATGTTGAGCTTGTCAAAAGTGAATTTCGTGATTATTTAGCATCTTATTCAGGCCGGGACAGCTGTTGCATTCTTCAATTTGTTTCGAAATTACTCACTTTTTCTCACAAGTTTTCTAGCTTGGATTTGGGCGATTCCGGTGTCTATGGATTCATCTCAAATGGTGGGTAAGCCCCTAGCCTCTGTTTTTATATTTCCCCATGAATTCCGAGGCTTATTTAAGTTTTAGTCTTGATTTTCGTTGGGGAAAATTGAGGCTTTGAACCCAAAAGTTCAAAAGTGGTAAATCGTGGATTTGATGATCAAGATGATGACTTTTTGAATGGGTTTTCTGAATTTAGACTAATTAAACTCTGGGTAAATCAATTTTGACATAAAATTCCAATTTTTTCCTTGGGAGCTCGGGGTTACCTTTTTGGGTTCTGACACTCATAGAGTATTGTTTTGACTATATTAGACCCGATTTGCAACTAAACTATAGGTTTTAACCTTCGGAGCTTAGAATTGCCTTTTTGAGTGATTTTTTGGGTCTGAAACTATAATATGACAATATGGGCATCGACAGATTTATATTTGAATGTAGATTCAATATTTGATAGACTTTGATTGTTCGGAAACACTTCTGAAGGGAAAGGGCCTGGCTTGAGGGTTCGTGGCACCTGTTCGGCCTTGATTTAGGTCATGGTTTACCCATTTAGATTTCGATTGGAGAAGCATATGTAGTTTATAATTATTGATAGGGAAAGCATGATAGGCATTCGAGTATGGTTGTGGTAATAAATCCACTGGTTTTGTATGGATGTTGTTTTGTGGGCTTATCGCCACATTTGGTTAATATTTATGATTATTGACTGTTTCTGTCATGTCACCTGATATCTCTTATCTCATGAAAATGGAAGGATGGTAAATGTGTTTGAGCCTTGGTCATTATTCTCTTAGCATGCACCTATTGATTTTATGACTTGTGATATTATTGAAATTGATTCCATGCATGATATGCCCTTCCATATTTCATATGTGATGACATGATGATAAGTGATCGGAATATGGCCGGGTAGGCAGGGAAAGAAAAAAAGCTTGGATTGAGATGACAGAGTATGATTTACAGCCTCCTAGGTCTTTGCCGGAGAGTGAGTGATACCCTCCGAGGCCTTTGCCAGACGATAGTGAGAAGTGCATGGACTTCGCGGGTTCCTTATGGGTCATGACTATAAGGCATTGCTCTTAACGTGCGTGTAAGGGAGTGGAGAGATGGCCAGACAATTTCATTGCATTGCGTTATGCTTATTCATTCATTTATAATTGCTTATATGGTGATTTGCATACTTATTCTGAACTTTTACTTGAAGTATGATTTCGTAGCTGTACTTGAGTGGTTCTTTGTACTTGAGTGGCTTATTTACTTTACTTGTTAATCTTTATATCTTACATGTGTTATCTGATCGTTGTCGGCCTGTAATGCCTACGAGTACTAGTGTTGTACTCATACTACTCTTGATGCAATTTTGTAGAGTGCAGATTTTGGTCAGGGTACCAGTTCGAGACCTAGCAACTAAACCCGAGGTAGTCCTTTAGGAGTCATTAGGGTGAGCCATCAAATCCATTAGCAACCCTGGACTTCCTCTTATCTTATATTCATGTCTTCCATTACTTTCGAGACATTTACTTGTATTCCGGTGTTTCAAATATTGTAATAATCATTAGAAGCTCTTGTACAAGTTAAGACCAAGATTTGGGTCTGTAACTATTAAATACTTCTGCATTTACCTTATATATATAAGACAAGACTATTGAGTATAACTTCTGTATTTACTTCCGCGTGCTTTTTAAGTAATCGAATGATTTTGGGAATGGTTCGCCTGCCTGGGGGGACAATATAAGAGCCATCATGATCCACAAAGTGGGTACTGACAAGTTAGTATTAGAGCTTTAGGTTCACTGGTCTCACGAGTACAAGACCAATGTCTAGTAGATTCTTGCAGATCGATACGGAGACTTTTGTACTTATCTTCAAGAGGCTATGGGACACTTAGGAAAAGTCCATTATTTCATTCCTTATCGTGCATATGTTATTCGGTTAAGGTCTAAATCTCATTGTTCCAGTCTCTCACTGATAGTGAGGACACATTCTTGGGTTAGCACATGAACAGCTAGATGTGACGTCACTTAGTATGGTACAAAAGTGTCACCATGATTAGGACACGTGAACATATTCAGATTACAGGTATGACTCAAAATCCAGATGAGTAGAGTTAGGATTCAGACTCTCTAGTTCAGTGATATCCCTAGAAAATGGCAGTGATGGTGCAAACGACTACATTATAGCTATGTTTTAGTGGTTAGTTGTGCGGAATCCTTGGAAGTGCATTATGGTATAGCAAATGATGAGAATATATTTGACGATTCTAAATGGTATGGTTAGCGAGTTAACCAGGTGATGAGTGTTGTGGCTTTGAAGACTACACTTGAGAGGTTTGGCCACAACATAAAATTTCTTGGGATGCAATGAGATGGGACATGTACTAATATTCTAAAGACAAAGGGAAAACTTGGACGAATCAATTGATCGGATAAGAGGAATGGTTGATGAGGCTATGAAGAGAAGTTTGGAGAGCATATAAACATGAAAGATGACCTTTTGTGATAAGGTATGAGGAAGTAGGACTTCGTATTGGGGTGCGTGTGAAGAGTCTTCGGTTACTCGACGGAACAGGGATGTAATGAAAAGAATTTGAATGGATCATTCTCAGTTATAGGACGAGCACAAGTAGTGGATGTGCTTGTCTAGCAAAACATTATTATGGATGATTGAATCTCATGGGAATAGTCGGGAGTAATCTCTTAGTAAAGACCAGGTTCACTTGACATCTCAATGTATGGTGATAAGAAGGAGCCATTTTGAACTATAAGCTTGTCGATTTTGTGAGACTACTCTATTTATGAAGAGAATGCTATGGAAACAAGAATTGATCGGTAAGTTTGACTACGCTGTAGGATTTTGGGGGAATAGTGACCGACTAATAGAAATGACTTGATGGATGAGTGTGAAGATTTAATTACTTGAAGAGCTATTGGTTGCCGCGCCTGATTTGGAGAAGAAATGTGAATATTGCATATGTGATGCGTTTGGGTTAGAGGAGTGTTCGGTTTTAAGGTTCGAATGAGGCATGGGAAACTTTCAGATGATCAAGATTGTGGTATACTACTATCTCCATGATTGGCTTAGCTATTGTAAACGATGTATGATATTTCAAATCAACCCATGAGTGGGTTTGAGTGATTTTTGGTTGATAATGATAAATGTGATTTTTAATGGAATATGGAAACTGAAAAATTAAGATAAAGGTATCTTACTATCGTTTTTAGATGATTACGGTTAATAAAGCAGTGTGACTACATGAATAATGTAGGTTTATGGTGGCATTATATTATATCATTCAATAGGCTATAAAAGTGATGAGTATGAATGAGGACGGAAGTCTATGGACAATTTGGCTTAATGTATGGAAAGTGCTAACAAGACTTTGTGGTTGAATATTAATGAGGAGGTAACTTATGCAGTAACAATATGGGTAGTTTCATAGAATCCTTGAATAGACGAGCTAGAGTTGATTGATGAAAAGAAATCTCTACAATTGTAAGTTGAAGAAATAATTTCGAGGTGAGACTTTGGCCGTTGTAGTAGACTGTGTAGAAGTGTTGATGGTTAAATAGTATGGTTGATATTTCAAATACAAATAACTTTAGAGTATGTGTGCGTGGCAAGGCATGTGGATTGCAAGATTTGATACTTTTGGATTACTAAAGGTGTAATAAGGTATTGCACTTAGAGGTATGATAGTTATGAAGAGTGAAGTATGGGACTATAAGCCTTACGTTGGAGTGTTTGAGGTGATAATGAGTTTAGTGAAAGTACGAGGAGGAGAATTTGATTTAAGTGGATTTCATGACGTTTATAGTATTTGGGTGACTAGTGTGAGCATAAGGTATAGTGCATCCGTACTCGATTGAATACTTGGGTAAAACTCAACTTTTGAGGTTGTGAACGACAACACGAGGTTGAGTATCCAGGGACAACAGATTAGAATGGGGCACCACAGACTTATGAAAGTCTTACTATTCATTTTATAAACATTTGGAAATAGTTCGGGTGATTTTTGGAGACATTCAGGGAATGGTTGCATTTTAACCGGGTCAGGTTTGTTCATTTAAAGCCGGGTGGCTTATGGGTATATTATCAGAAAGATCTATAGCTATTCTAGTAACCTATTTCTGAAGAATTGACGGGTTTCAGTTCGGAATAGAGGTATAAGCGGTTTATCGAGCGCTATTGGAGTTTACAAGGAGATTTGTGTCACGACCCAACCAGGGGGCCATGACGGGCACCTGGAGCTAACCTACTAAGCACCTCTGAACATACATCTCATAACCATCTCTAGGTGGTATCATGGTCTGTAAGGGCACATGCCACAAAATAACGACACATTTCTATATAATCATCAACAACTATGCCCATCATCACAAGCCGACAAGGCTGCCAAAATGTTATACAATAATATGAACTGGTAAGGTTATGGGACATCTAGCTACATACATTTGTCTACGAGCCTTTATATCGAGTACAAAAATCCATAATGATGGGGCAGGACTCCGCCATGCCCAAGTATATACACAAAGAGCAATACCAATAGACTGTAGCACCGAAACAAATGGAGCGCTGATGAGACTCCGCTGAAGCCCCTAAGGATCAGATCTGCCTACCTGTGTACCTGCGGCCATGAACGCAGCGTCCACAAAAAAGGACGTCAGTACGAATCATGTACTGAGTATGTAAGGCATGAATAATAACATAATGAAAGTATGAAGATAAAGTAATATAAAAGAGATCAACCTATGCCTCTAAATGCCCTTTTAAGGCGGATGTCGTGCGTGCTTAGCTTTTTTAAAAAAAAAATTCCATATATACATATATAGTATCCTGCCCGGCCATTGAGGCTCGGTGTTGTATATATATAGTATCTTGCCCGGCCGTTAAGGCGCGGTAATATATTTATGGTATCTTGCCCGGCCATTAAGGCGCGGTAATATATGTATAGTATCTTGCCCGGCCGTTAAGGCTTGGTAAGTATCTAAACTACACATATATAAATACATATAACATGCACGAGAGTCCAATTAAATGTTACTACTCTATGGAGTGACGTAAGGTCGGTAACCTCCGATTTATATTATGGAGCAATCATCATCGCTATATCTCACCTTGAAGGAACAATTATCATAAGGTGAGATCAATAACAATGAATAAAACCAAGGAAATCATGAAATAAACTCAATAATCTCATAATAGCATCAAATCCATAAGCTATGGAATCTCCAAAAATTGAATCATCATCATCATCATTATCATCATGGAACATACTTATCTTTAGCATCATAAGAAACTCTAAGAATCATGGACTTCTAATTTTTGGGAATAAGAATGTTATGGAAAACATGTATGGGTTCATAAGAAAAGAATCACGCCTTTAGAAAGAAAGGGACTAGCCTTAACATACCTTTTTGGTCTTCCTTAACTACTTAACGCTTATCCTCCCAAGCTTGTAAATTTACATTCAAGAGAATTCATATTATTGTTAGGCTTATCTTAAGCCTTCAAATTAAACCCCTTTAGAATCTGCCGAAATTCGGGCAGCATCTCCCCTATATCTTCTACTCCCTCCAATCTTCAAAACAACTCCCAAGGCACAACAAAACCTCAACAATTCCATAATCAAAAGACTACATTCAAACTATACTCAATTCAATCCCAAGACTTCTTTTCATAATCAATCCATAACAACAACTTCATACAACCCCTTATACACTCGTATACGACAATTCCTTAACATCATTATTATCCCTCATAAAAAGATATGCTCAAAACATACTAATAATTATAACTCAAGTTAATTCACAACTCAAAATATCATCAAATGCATATTTGAACTTTTCCTCCAATTTTCTTCTCCTCAAATCTTAACATAATTACCAAACAAACTCATAAACATGAAACTAATATGAAATCTTACCTCAAAATTCAAGAACACTCCAATTCCATGGTTTCTCCACCTTAAAAATACTCACCCAAACATCTTCAAGAAGAGGAGGCAAGTGTAGACCTCTCTTGGAAACCCTTAACCTCTTTAATCTTCACTTTGATCCTTGGTTTAGGCTTGGAAATATGTTGGAATATGTTTGGAGAAGTTTCTAGGACTTTCTAAGACTTGGGGCTATGCTAAAAATGAAATAATAATAACCAAAATTGTCATATAGACTTGTAGGAATATATGTACATGTTATAGAAGTTGGAGGAATGTTCTAGAGGTTTTGGGATATGTTTAGGGGGATTTGGATATTGGATGAATGTTGTGGGAAGTTTTAGAGAGGTGTGGAGATGAGAAATGGTGAAAAATTAAATGATTTAGATGACTTAAGGGGTATATACAGTATTCCAATTCGGTTTGGGGCTAATGGGCCGAAATTGGTGGGCTTTTAAATGATTTCTAAAATTTCCACGCAGGTTCGCTTCTGGCACTCCGTTCTAAAACGCCCATAACTCCCTACTCTGATATCGTATTGATAAACGGTTTGTTGTGTTGGAAACTACACTCGACGAACTTCATTTTAGGCTCTTGAAACACCTCAAAAATCCTGATATACCAGGAGATATATCTCTCTGAAGTTGACCCAAAATTTCTATCTAAAATTCAGCCAAATTTTTCCCAAATTTTGACAAACTTATTTTCCTCGATTTGCTTGATCCCGGAACCTTTAGACACTTGTTTAACACTTGTTAAGAGTATTCCTTAACCTTATAAGTGTTTCATGACCTCTCCGATCTTACGTTAGTTTACAAACGACGTGAAAATTTTCGGGGTGTAACAATTTGATAATATCTTATTGATGGTACCTATGCGGGAAATTCTAACGGTCTATGCAGATACTTGGTGATGTTTTGAGGAGGTACAATGGATATGGGAAGTCTTTGGGGTGATCAGTTGATTTTTACAGATTTGGCCCGGAAAGATAATCACTAGAACGATGCTCATAGTATTTTATTTAAAGGATTTAGGAGAATTAGATGATGAGTGTTGACTCAGTAGTTTCAGCTCGTCGAAACAGAACTAAGGGATTTGAAAATTGCGCAATCGGCCTTGGGTAAGATCAGCTTTTGATTAAAATGCTTCGAATTGGCTCAGCACAAGCAAAAATTATTTCGGTCAGAGGGAGTTATGATTTTGACTTGCGGTGTGTGAAAATGCACTTTCTACGAACTTTTGGTACTAAAGGCGACTTTGGAAGGTGTGGAAGAAAGATAAGTTGAATAAGGGTACCTTAGGGGTGCAAGTTTTGACAATGGGTTGTGGCTTTAGCTAATCGACTATGGCGACTATGATGATAATTGTGGAATCAACCAATCGTGTTCAGAGTTATGATTATAATCAAAATCAGGTGTTTCAAGTGGAGCTAGATCAGATGTGTGAGAATCAGACTATTGAGCTAAGTTAAAAGAAGATGGACTTTGTGAAAGGATTACCATGGATTTTGGGAAACTTTGGTGATTATTTGGGTCATTGCGAACCGTTTGACTACGTCGGCTTTTTTCGCACCGGATCAGACTACTTAAAACTCGGGTGGAGTTTACGCATCATTTCACCCTTAGATAGATGGCTAGTCTGAGCAGACTATTCAGGTCCTTGAGGATATGATGTGGGCTTGTATGATTGACCTTGGTGATCATTGGGATCGATTCTTGCCTTTGGCGGAATTTTCTTATAATGATAGTTACCATTCAAGCTTTGAGATGGCACCATTTGAGACATTATATGGTAGGAGATGTTGTCATCCGGTTGCTGCTCGATGCATTCAAGGTTAGGCCTTGGATTGAAGTCTTTTTGAGGGATTTTTGGACAAGGTCAAATTAAATCGGGAAGGGCTTCTCATAGCTCAAAGCAGGCAGAGGGGTGATGCGGATCGGAAGGTCCTTGATTTGGAGTTCATGGTTGGCGAGGGGGTTTAGTTGAAGGGTGTAATAGGATTCCAGAAGAAGGACAAGTTGAGTCTGAGGTATATTGGTCCCTTTGAGATTGTTCAGCATATTGGCGAGGTGGCCTATAAGTTAGCTTTGCCACCTGGTTTGTCGGGTGTTCAATCCATATTTCATACTTTGATGCTCAAGAAGTACCATTCGAATGGTGCTCATGCGATACAAGGAGTTTTAATGTTTCTTGATCTGGTTTTGACTTTTGAGGAAGAGCCAGTAACCATTTTGGATAGGCAGATTCAGAAGTTGAGATCCAAGGATATTGTTTAAGTGAAGGTTCAATAGAGGCATCGACCGGTCGAGGAGGATACTTGAAAGACCAAGTCAAACATGCGGTGTGGATAACCCCAGCTTTTTGATAGTTCAGATACATTCTTTCTCTTTACGTTCGAGGACGAACGTGTGCTTAAGTGGTGGATGATGTAACGACCGTGTGATTAAGTGGTGGACGAACATAATAATTATTTTGACTTGCTTGCACAATTTGAAGTCAAATGGATGTCACTTGGTTCACCTTGGCAGAAGGTCGCATTTTGAAAATCCCGGCATTTAATTATTTGGATTAATTGATCATTCAGGGAAAACATATTCTGACTGGCAATCTAAAGATTTCACTAGATTGGTAGTATTATTTATGGCTTGTAGAAATTGACAGAGCTAATTATAGAGTTTGTTTGTTTGGTTTTTGCCAATTAAATCGCTTTTAGTATTTAATATGCCTATTTATGATGAAAAGACGATCGCGGGAAGAAATAAGACCCGTGTTGGAAATTTGTTGGTACCATTAGCTTCTTATCGATGTTTATGCCTTGTGGGGATAGGTGGCATAATTCTCGAGGCTTTCGGATGAGTTTTGGGTAAGGAAGAGGATATTTTGGGAATCCTTAAGTTAAGAAATGAAAAAGTTTGACCAAAGTCAACACCAGGGATAAATGAGTCTTTTTTGAAGTTTTGTGGATTCCATTAGGTTCGGAATGTGATTTATGACGTAGTCGAGTCGTTGGTTCGGTTCCGGAGAGGTTCGGGTGTGATTAAGGTGTTTGGTTGAGAAACTAGCTTTTGAGATGATTTAGAGTTGACCACGGTCAAAATCGGGTCAAGACTGTCTCATTTGGATATTTTGAGAGTTCAAACAGGTTTGTATGATGATTTTGGACTTGTCCACAAATTTAGTTTGATTCAGATGAGTTTCGGATGTGTTTTGGTTGTATGGTGTTTATTTTTGGTTTCGACGTTGTTTTGAGCAAAAAGGGTACCCTATTGAGCAAACGATCTTTGTTCTGTGTTTCGATTGAACCGTTAAATTCGTATCATAATTTCGAAACTACAGCAACAAGAATCATCGCATTCCGTCGTCGTATGAGAGTGATATGGGCTTTTTTCTAAATTTTGTTGTTGCTGATTTTCTGGTGAGAATTTTCTAAAAATGACGATTTTGCCCCTATTTCGTCCATAAATTTCTAATTTCATTTAAAACTTCAAAAGCTAATGGTGATCTCTTGCAAGATTTCACCCAAAATAGACTTTTGGATCATGTTGGGCTTGTCAAAAGTGAATTTCGTGATTATTTAGCATCTGATTTGGGCTGGGACAGTTGGTGCGTTCTTCACTTTGTTCCAAAATTTAGTCAGTTTTCCTCACAAGTTTGCTTGCTTTGATTTGGGAGATCTCGGTGTTTATGGATTCATCTCAAATAGTGGGTAAGTCCCTAACCTCTGTTTTTATATTTCCCCATGCACCACGAGGCTTATTTAAGTTTTAGTCTTGATTTTGGTTAGGCAAAATTGGGGTTTTGAACCCAAAAGTTAGAAAGTGGTAAATCATGGATTTGATGATCAAGATGATGACTTTTTGAATGGGTTTTCTGGAATTAGATTAATTAAACTATGGGTAAAACAATTTTGAAATAAAATTCAGTTTTTCCCTTGAGAGTTCGGGATTACCTTTTGGGTTCTGAAACTCATAGAGTACTATTTTGACTATATAGGACCTGATTTTGCAACAAAATTACAGTTTTGACCTTCGAGGCTCGGAATTGCCTTTTTGGGTCCGAAACAATAATATAACAATATGGGTATCTACGAATTCGTATTTTAATGTAGATTCTATATTTGATAGACTTTGATCGTTCAGAAACACTTCAGAAAGGAAAGGATTCGACTTGAGGGTTCGTGGCACCTGTTCGGCCTTGAGGTAGTTTACGGTTTACCCTTTTAGACTCCGATTGGAGAAGCATATGCAGTTTAAAATTATTGATGGGGAAAGCCTAATAGGCCTTATGGTATGGTTGTGGTGATAAATACACTAGGTTTGCATGGATGTTGTTATGTGAGCTTGTCGCCATGTTTGGTTAATATTTATGATTATTGAATGTTTCTGTCTTGTCACCTGATATCTCTTATCTCATGAAAATGGAAGGATGATAAATGTGTTTGAGCCTTGGTCGGTATTCTCTTGGCATGCACCTATTGATTCTATGACTTGTGATATTATTAAAATTGATTTCATGCATGATATGCACTTCCATATTTCATATGTGATGGCATGATGATAAGTGATCAGAATATGGCCAGGTAGGCCAGGAAAGGAAAAAACTGGATTGAGATGACAGAGTATGATTTACAACCTCCTAGGTCTTTGCCGGAGAGTGAGTGATACCCTCCGAGGTCTTTACCGCAGAGTGATGCTCAACCTTTGAGGTCTTTGCCTGACGGTAGTGAGAGGTGCATGGACTTTGCCCGTCCGCCATAGGTCACGAATATGAGGCATTGCCCTTAGCGTGTGTGTAATGGAGTTGAGAGATGGCGTAGCATTGCATCGCTCATTCATTCATTCATTCATTCATTCATTTATAATTGCTTATTTGGTGATTTTCATACTTATTCTGAACTTTTACTTGAAGTATGATTTCATGGCTGTACTTGAGTGGCTTAGCTGCTTTACTTGTTAATTTTTATATCTTACATGCATTATCCGATCGTTGTCCGCCTGTGATGCCTACGAGTACTAGTGTTGTACTCATACTACTCTTGCTGCACTATTGTTGAGTGTAGAGTTTGATCTGGGTACCAGTTCGAGACCTCGCAGCTGATCCCCAGGTGGTTATTTAGGAGTCTTTAGGGTGAGCCGTCAGATCCATTAGCAATCCTAGACTTCCTCCTATCTTATCTTCATGTCTTCTATTACTTTCTAGACATTTACTTGTATTTTAGTATTTCAAATTTTGTAATAATCATTGGAAGCTCTTGTACAAGTTAAGACCAGGTTTTGGGTTTGTAAACATTAAATACTTCCGTGTTTACTTTATATATAAGGCAAGACTATTGAGTTTAACTTCTGTATTTACTTTCGTGTTCTTTTTAAGTAATCAAATGATTTTGGGGATGGTTCGCCTACCTGGGGGGACAGTGTAGGTGCCATCATGATCCGCGAAATGGGTATTGACATGAATCCTGTAATCACTTTCCTTAAAGAAACCAACTTAAGTTAGTTCATATATATTGTTGGCCCAGAATACCCAAACTCATAAATCCCTTACCTTTTTTGCAATTCCATATATACTGATCAATAAACAGCTCAACCCACCTCAGAAGACCACCAATAAAAGAGGAAGATTATGATCATAGAGAAATATTGGATGAGTCTGTGAAAGGGGATCTGATTTTGTTAAGGAAATTGTTTCCTTTGTTGTTGATGACTAAAGGAATTGATAAGAGAGAAGTTCTCAATTAAGATTGTGATGAAACAAGGCTAGCTTCATCTAAAATCAGTAGGTATGAAGAAAGAAGAAGACAAGGATGGTTGAGAGGGGTAAAACATGATCTTGAAGGATTAGAATATACAGTAGAAGAGGATATTTGTACTCACCTTAAAACAAGCTATGGGGACTTACGTAAACCAATTGAGTTAAAACAGAGAACATGGTCCCCATCCCTTCTTAGCCAAAACCAAGACTAAATCCTACCAAATACAAATCTAGTTTCCATATACTACCCCTGACAGTATTAGAATGATATGTAGCAATTCATTGATTTGGGTCTTATGACTCAATGTGGTGCATGTAAAAATCCCCCTACGGCTTTAACTTGACATAGTTGTTTGGGCACTTGTATCATGTTCTTAATAGTGTAGCCCGGATGGCCATGAATTTTATATTAAAAAAATACACTTGATTTTGTTTATACAATTGCTTTTTGATGATGTCAAAAGGAAGAAGATTTAGTTCATAGTGCCACATCAAATATATCAGGCACCAATATTAAATAACCACATTGAAAGAAAGGATGATGTAAGAAGATGACAAAAAGCTAAACTGCACAAATAACCAGTAAATGGCCACTTAGGATGCATTGTAAAAGAATTGATTCTTGTTTATAAAAGAAATTAGTTCTATTTAAAAGGTACTGAACAAGACACAAAAAAAAAGAAGGAAAACCTAGGGAGATTATGAAATAACTTGGTACTTACACATATCACTGAAGAAATATTTTTGAAAAGGGCACATGAGAGAATGTTCCTTTAGAAGACCTATTGGGCATGATCAGGTTATACAAACCTAGTCACCTATAGGGTTGCAAAGAGTCCAAGGTAAGTCCTTTAGTAATATTAGGCAGGGCTATAAAACGTGCTTAGTCAAGCAACCTAGCCATCTACTGGGCTGCAAGGAATGGAAGATTAAGACCTAGATTTTGACTCAATGAGCTAAAAACCGTATTGTGTTCGAGGGCGAACTATTACATGCTTACGGGCCTTGTGTGGTGAGCCTTAGTTGTTTCAACATGAAGTTGTAGTGTTGACAACATTGAAGCTAGTTCGAAGGGTTGTCAACATAAGAGCTATGCCTAAGGAGGAAGAAGTGATCAAAAGCTAAAGAAGAATGATGAAGTTGATCAAGGGCACATGAAGACATATGAAGTTGTTATATGTTTGTCATTATCAAAAAGAGGGAAATTGTTGAGATGTTGTTGTCTCAATAATAGTGTCGAGCTTAAAATGAAGTTCTGATGATTGACAAACTATGTATCTAGAGACAATCAAGTAAAAGGAATATTGAATAAAGATGTTGAAGAACCAGAAGTCTTAACATATCTCCAAAGGAACTAGTGAAGCAGTCACAATAGGAGAGAAACTACTCAGAGGAATTGGTCGTTAGAAGGAACACACCAGGCTATCGAAAAGAAGTCAAGTTTCATGCCAACTCGGAGAATTGAAACTATAGAATCATTCCTATTCGATGATAAGTTGGATTTCAAGCTTTGGAAAACTTACCATAAACTTAACACATGGAATTAGCATTGCTGTATGAGAAGGAGATTGTACCCGCAAACAAGGAAAGAAGTAAATTCATATCAAATAAGGATTGGTTTTCAGACATATTGTGAAACCAACACTTGAATGAATTTGGACAATTGAAGGTGGAAACTACTCCTATATAAATAATACATCAAGAAGCTTTGGAGCTTAACCACATCCAAAGAGAGGGATATGTAGAGTGAGAGTGGAGTCAACACCAGAGTCTCGAGAGGCCCGATTAGAGCAGCAACAAAGAACCCGCTCCTATCAAGATTTATCATACTATTCTCGAATTGTAATAGTTAGGTTCTAGTTGTGATTCCACTTATTTAATTTTCTTAGTAATTGTAATAGGTATTATATCAATTTGTATGAGACTTCTCTGACTGGATAGAGTCATTGAAGTGTGTGTAAGAGAGAGTTGGGAAGAGATTGTTTGGAATAGTTCCTTAGATGTACAAGGTGGTGTAACCTTAAACAAGTTGCTCGAGTTTAGTGAAGTTTGAAAAAATTCCTATAGAGGTAAGTCGTGGTTTTTCCTCCCTTGAGCAAGGAGTGCTTCCACGCTAAAATACTTGTGTTGATTTTACATTCTGCCTGCCTTCTTGCATAGTTACTCAAAGGACCCAGTTCTTTGAGTAATTAGGGCGTAGCCGAATTAACATTTCTGATTTCATGTGTCCTAATGGCAATGAAGGAGTGTTTGATTCTATTTAACTATTGTGGTCTCTTTTTTAGCAACGGCGGAAGAGCAGAAAATGTGTGCTTGAGTTATATGCTTAAGTTGAAAAGGTTTTAACATTATATGTTAAATTGGAAATTTGAAATTTAACACTAACAAGAATATTTGTTTATCATTATCCGAAAGGAAAAATTTGCTGAGATATGTGAGTTTGATGATTACCAAATAATATGGCTTGTGAGACTGTATGTGATGGACTATGACTAGGAATTAGGTTAGGCCTAATGTTTTGTGTGGCATAATTGGAACATATGAAAGATTGAGGTTATCCCAAATTGATAAGGAACGGTTTTCTCGTGTCTGAGTTGAGTGGAAAGAGTTTGTGATAATTTCTACTTCAAGTGCGCGCATAACAAAACTTGAGTTAATTTTCATCTTGTGCAGAACTTGGTTTTACTTGGACTTCAAGTTATAATGACCTATGAATAATTTTTGGCAAGTAAGAAAAGCGGCTAGGTTTTTTCAAGTAAGAAGGTCTTTGATTATTCGTTTCCTTGTTTGATTTGGAATGTTTATGCTACTAACTCAACCTATCTTTTTTTTTTTTTTTTTTTTTTTTTGTTATCAGAAAAAAATACACGACAATTTTATTTAGGCATTATCCACTTTCATAGAAATCTGAGCATATTGCAATTAATGAAAGTTCGCAAGAGTTTGAGGGAAAAAATGTGCGATAAACAAATAGGACAGTTGTTACTGATCGAGTTGCCAAAAGTATCAAGTGTTCAGTATAATTTCATTGCATTATGTTTTTTTTATTTAACTTCATTCAACTAATTAAGAAGCATTTGACACTTGAGAGGAATTATTTGTGTTCGCTTCCAGTTAAGTTAATTTGAAGAGGTTTGCATAGTCGTGTGACTATTGGGGAAGGGATTAGACGTGACTTCTTAGGTTATTTAGGTGTAATTTTTATGTTGGCTCTTTATTTGGCAGAGCATGGGTTAAATCCCTTACGAAAGTAAATCATATTTTTTACAATCTATACACTAGGGTGATTTTCGATGCAACAATTTGTATGTTCTTTATCCGGCCACATTTTCATTATTTATGGTAAAGAGGTTGAGACACGTTGAGACCTAATTTCTTCTAAAATTACATAAATTAGGCAATCTTTTCAAAACAAAAAAAAACTTATAACAATAGTGTTTAAAAGTGAAAATGACCCAAATTATCCCATCTTGTGTCGACATTAGGGGTGTTTACGGGAAAATTAAAATATTAAACCAAATAAAAAATCAAACCAAACCGACAAAAAAAAAATCGACATTCTTTTTATTTGGTTTTTTATTTTAAAAATTGATTGACAAAATTTGATTTAATTTTAATTTAAAGCAAAATATATCGAACAAATCAAACAAGCTGACTACATAAATACCTATGTAAATATTATAATTGCTCATATATATGTTTAGTTTTATATAAAATTTTAAAAAGTTTACGGTGCATATTAATCTTTTACACTGTTGGTACGTAATCTAGATGCTTGCCTTTAGTAATCCATATCTTGTCTTTACTTTCTAGTTTGATTTGTAGTCTTTATTTGATAATTCCAAGAATCTATTTCATGGAAAAAATAACTTACCTTTGAGTCATTTAATTTTTCAGCATTATTTGATTCAATCATCGTCAAAATATCTTGATAAATCACAACTAACTCTTTAACTTTTGTCAAAAAAAAAAAAAAATAATAATAATAATAATTATTATTATTATTATTATTATTATAAAAAGCATGATTAAGTTCCTTGCAAATGGATAGATTCTTAGCTAATGCATGTGATTTCCTAAAGAAGCTATATATATAATTTGATTGCATATATAGTTCCTTTTTAAAGAGTAATTTATTTGGAAGTGTTATTCAGGAATATAGCCAATTTAATAAGTATTTGAAAGTACATTATCATATATTTTATTTTTAAAATCGTCAGAAATCGAATTAAAAGAAAAACTGACAAAACCAACAAAACCCGATTTAATGAATTTGATTTAACTTAAAATTTTGATTTAATTAATTTACATTTATTTAGAGAAAAATAGACCTAAGACAAAACATGAACACCCTTGCCGCCTTAGTGTATAAAACATGTATGCTTGTAAGAAATTCAAACACCACCACATACATTCGGACAGGGGAGTAAATTACGATATAATTAAGGAATTTTGGGATAAATTATAAGGTATTTACCTGTAAATCTTACGTAGGAAATGACAACTAACATTATACTATATAACATGTTAAATTATACTTATTATTAAAGAAAATTTACACTAAGTGCATGTAAGTTAATCATTAACAGATTACATTAGATTAATATTAAATAAATTTATATCAACATATATAACTTAAATCCGGGACCAAAACGCTGGAAAAGATGACTTAGACAAGGGGATGCAATCTCCCCCTTGCTCTTTGTCATTTGCATGGAATACCTTACTAGAGTGATGAACAGAGTGGGGGGAGCAGCCTGATTTTGATTTTCACACAAAATGCAGAAGTTTGTTGTGTAATGACCCATTTGGTCGTTATAGTCCTATCGATATTTTCGCCCGTTCCCGAGCATTGATTAGCTCACTTTTGACTCAAGGGGACCGTTGACATGCTTCTCAAGGTGTCTAGGCCGGATTCAGGCAACTTTTGTGAAAATATAGGCTTAAAGTGAAAAATGGTTGACTCAAAGTTGGCAAACGAACCTTTTCCGAAATTCCGTCGACTCTGAGAGGTCCGGATGGTCGTTTAGAACTTAGGTGTGTATTTGGTTCGGTTCCCAATGCACTCAGATGCATTTTGGGACTTGGGTTGGAAAATTGGAAGTAAGGCGTCGAGGGTTGATTCGGTCAACGAGACCTCCGTTGGGAATTATGAGGCCACGGCGTGTTTGTAGTATGTTTTTATGTATGTCTATGTGTATGGCATGCGAGAAAATGGCCTCGGGAACTAAATGTAAAATCGAATAGAATTGCGGGGTTTGGGAAGTTTTCTGGTGTTTGGTGCAGCACCGCAGCAACGGTACCGCTAGCGCTGTAACCCTGCCGCTGAAGCGGTGCAAGCGTTTTAGGCTTGACCGCTGAAGCGGTCAGTTGACCGGTGGGGCGGCTCCGCTGGGGCGGTCCCAGTACCGCTAAAGCGGGTGACGGGCAGTTAACAACATTAATAAAGTGTCAAAAGCCCTTAGACCCCCATTATGTCCCATTTCGATATTTGAGCTTGAAGAAACTGTTCTTAGGGACATTTGAAGGAGAATCTTGGAGGTAAATCTTGCTCATTTCTTCATTCTTCCTTTAACCATTACCATGTTAGATTCCCCCTTTTCCCTTAATAAACCCATGGTGATGGGAGTTGAAAGAGAGCTTTGGAAGAATATTGTCCCTATGATTCTTAATGATAAATTGGTGATGTTTATGCTAGATATTGACTAATCTAAGCTGATTAATCTTATATCTTCCACTTTTAGCATTGAATTTATGAATTGAAGACTTAGGGTTTATACCCAATTTGGGGGTTTTACTTGAGATCAGAAATTAGGCTAATCCTTGAGTTAAATTAGCAATTAGGGGTTGGGTTATGATTACCTAGTACTTGATTTGGTATTTTGTTCCCGAATTTCCTGTTTTGCCCTTGTGGTCCCGTTTCCCCAAATTCTAGGGTTAGAATTGACCTAATTTGAATAATAGCAATATTAGTATCATTCTTCATGATTTTTAATATAGAATTCAATTATGCTTAGCCTACTTTGGTTTTGAGGTTCAACGGAAGGGCAAGGCAAAGGAGTGAGTTGTTGGTGTTGTGGTTCGGCTATCCAGGTAGGTTATGGCTTGCCTTTGATGAGACTTCGTATAGCGAAGCACATATTTAGATTATAATGTCGGAGACAGCATGTGAACCTTCGGGTATGAAGTCGGGTTGGATATTGCCTTAGGTTGGGCCCTGTTGTGTGTTGGGACTAGCCACCCCGTTACGTGATCTTTGATTGTTCTATTGTGTTGGCTTGAAGCCATGAGTTGTTAATAGATGTTAGACCCTGTTATTCATCTTGATTCAGATATATTATTGGCATACCTCTTTGTGATATTTGTGGTTCGGATACATTGTTGGCATACCCATTATTGGTATTGTGATATTGATACATTGTTGGCATGCCCCATTGTTGGTATTGTGATATTGATATATTGTTGGCGTACCCCATTGTTGGTACTTGTGATATTAAACTTGATTGTTGATGTTGATACACGCATTGCACGCATTCTCACTCATTCATGATGCATGGCCGATATCCGGTGATATTCCGAAATTGTTGATTGTATGAAACTGATATTTGATAAACTCTTTTACTTGAGTGATTGTTAGAAGGCCGATGTCCGAAGATCAATTATGGAATCATTGATTGTATGAAACTTATATTTGATAAACTCGTTTTACTTGAGTGATTGTGAGAAGTCCGATGTCCGAAGATCAATTCCAGAATCGTTGATTGTATGAAATTGATATTTGATAAACTTTTTTACTTGAGTGATTGTGAGAAGGCCGATGTCCGAAGATGAATTCCAGAATCGTTGATTTTATGAAACTGATACTTGATAAACTCTTTTACTTGAGTGATTGTGAGATGACCAATGTCCAAATGATCATTAGTTCGTTCTTTGCATGGCCGATTTCGATGATTTTTCTAAAATCGTTGTTAGTGCATGGACTCTCGGGTCCCCTAGGTTGGTGCCGGTGAGAACCCCGATAGGCGAAGATCCGAAGTCGTCTGTCTTGTTGGACAAAGATCGGGATGAATGGTACTTAGATTTGAGTCATCTTTGGGTTGTGTCTAAGGGGCGTCAATATTTTCATCCGGAGTACATGTGTGCACCGCATTTGCATGGCATTGCATTGCACTCATACATTTACTACATTGCATTGCATTATGACTTGATTTGAAGTTTGGTGTTATGTTGTTATATTGGATTAGATACCTTCAGACTTGGCACATTTGGGATTAGATACTCTATGTAGGTGATGACGGATAATTGGAATTGATTGTGTTATGTTATACTTGTTAATTTCCTTGCTTATCTGCTTTATTTTTCTGGATTGTGTTAGCTATGCTTAGTCGGCCGATGATGCCAACCCGTACTGTTGTTTGTCTTGACACATGTACTTCTCTCGTTCTTTTATGAATGCGAGTATCGATCGGATCCTTCCGTGACCGTGGGCTGATCGACGCTTCAGGTTTCTCTCGAGTTTCCCGGGTGAGCATGGCGTCCACTGACCTTGAAGACTTTCCTATCATATGTCATATTTTTATTTCAGAGACATAGACATTTATGTATTAGTATTCCAGATGGTATTATTCTCCTTAGATGCTCTTGTATTATTCAGACTAGACCATGGGGGTTTCTATTGTCTTTTGCACTTTTTACTTATATATATATATATATATATATATATATATCGTGAGACTTACGCATTTATTCTATTTCGCTACTTAATTTTCATCATTTTATGTATCGGTTCATTGTTGGGGTGAGGGTTAGCTTACCGAGGTGGAAAGGTAAGTGCCCGCACGGCCAAGGCAAAATGGATCATGACAAGTTGGTATCAGAGCCTTAGGTTACCCGGTTATTAATATAAGAGCATGTCTAGTAGAGTCTCGCGGATCGGTACGATGAGCTCCATACTTATCTGCGAGAGGCGGCTATAGGACATTTAGGAAATCTCACTTTCTTTCTTTGCGTCGTGCTACTTTATTCAAATTGGTATCTGGAAGGATCCAATTGGTATCTGACTCTTATCTCTTTTGTCCCAGATGGTGAGGACTCTAGCTACTATGGCTCGAGGTCAGGTGCCAGATGTCACGCCCCAAACTGAGGAGTAGTGACGAGTGCCCGACCTTTTCTGATCAAGCACCCTTACAATCGTACCTGAAACTCACTGAACAACGTGGTAGCCCATATCGGACTTTTAACTGAATTATACATTTCTTTACTAACAATATAACCGACTCTGCGTCGAGAACTCATAACCAGCATATATATATATATATATATATATATATATATATATATATATATATATATATATATATATACGAAGATAACGATTGCACGGCAGGCTGCGCTTACATATGTTGTATGACAAAAATAAGAGCTAACAAGACTACATAACTTCCCAACTACGTACAACTGTCTACAGACCTCTATGGAACATAAACTGTAGATGGGACGGGACAAGGCCTCATCATACTCATATGTACAAACCAGAATGGCATACCAAAGCAGCTCCAAACCAAGTGGAGCGCACTGACTGCAGATGAGTGTATATCCTACTGAGCTGAGCTGCTGGCCTAACTACTCAAACTTGCGGGCATGAACGCAGCGCCCATAACAAAAGGACGTCAGTACGGGCAATGTACTAAGTATGTAAGGCATGAATAATAACATAATATAGATATGAAAGGTAACATGGAATGTAATGACCCGTTTCATCGTTACGGTGAAATTCTAAGGAAGGGGACAGCTATAGGGCCTAACGATGTCCCCACCTCCTCGCATCTTGGAAACCTTTCAAGACAAAATAAATCGTCGTACACATCGCGTAAGCAATAGAAGTGTGAGCAAACAAATAGTGCCAGACCGCTATAGCGGTGCCGTGGACGCTACAGCGATGCCGCTATGGCGGTATACCAACCGTCGTAGCGGCAGCCGCATGGGACTACTTGACCGCCATAGCGGCATGTTGGCCGCCCTGGCGGTACCGCTGCAGCGGCACGCCTACCGCCGGGGCAGTTTCGCACAGTTAATTCCACCTATTTAAGTGACATTTCGGGAATAGACTTCATTTCTCAAAACCCTAGAGAGTCCAGCCGCCTTTGGAGTAATTTTGGAGCCAAAAATGACACTTTCTTGGGAAAGATTATTTCCCTAACCTCTTCCACCCATTCTCTCAATATTGATTCTCATTAAGGGTCCTTGTCTAGAATCACCAATGGGAATCTCAAATCCCTTAAGTTCCAAAATGATGAACCCTTGTTCTTCTTGATGTAAGGTCGTTGAATATCTTCCTATGATCATCATCCTAACATGATTCCCAACCAAATCCTTCACCTACCCAATAAAATACCTTTGGGTCTCTATTTTAGATCTTGGAAATGGGTTTCTTGACATAAGCCTAAATTGGCAAAATGACCAAACTAGCAACTTGAGTAAGTTCATCAATGTTCTAAATGGAGGTTGATCTATCAACTAGCGTTGTGATAGTTATTTTTTAGGTAGGATAAAAATTCCATATCTACCTTAGTAATTTCGAAATCCTTGGGAAAGACCCTATTGATGAATTCTACTCTTGGGTCTCATGGTTGTCTCCGAGCTTTTCATATGGATTAGGCGGTGGTGATTAATTGAGGCGTCATTGGATGTTCGTGGCACCCGCTCGACCTCATAAGGTGGATATCATGCACGCTAATCTTTTTAAAACAAACATTTTCATACATACATATATATAATATCATCATCATAATGTACCCGGCCTTTTCAGGACTCGGTGTGTAACGTACCCGGCCTTTTTGGGACTCGGTGTGTAACGTACCCAGCCCTTTCGGGACTCGGTGTGTAATACCAACTGATTAGTGTTTGCACAATAGGTGCCGTACCCGGCCGACTATAGCATGGCTCGGTGTGAGAAAATACATACATATATATATATATATAAAGCATGCATGAAAGCCAAATAAGAGCTATAAACACATCGGAGTGACGTAAGGTCGGTAACCGCCAATTTTCATTATGGAATTATCATCATGCATATATCTCACCTTGAAAGAACAAAATCATAAGATGAGATCAACATCAACAAATATGATCAATAATCTTGAAACCAGCTCAGTAATCTCATAATGACATTAAAACCATAACTTTGGAATCTCCAGAAATGGGATCATCATAATCATCATCATGGTCATTATAGAAAACATTCTTCTTTAGAATCATAAAAACTTGGAGAATCATAAACTTTTAACGTTCTTGGATTGAGGATTTTATGGAATTCATGCATGAATTCGTAAGAAGAGAATCATGCCTTTAGAAAGAAAGGGATTAGCCTTACATACCTTTTGGTCTCCTTAACGACTCCACGTTTATCCTTCCAAGTTCGTAAATCTACATATAAACCATTCATACTATTGTTAGGCTCATTGTTACATGCTTATCTTAAGCCTTCAATTTAAATCCATTTAGAATCTGCCGAAACTCGGGCATCATCTCCCCTGTTTATATGCCTAGCCCGAAATCATAATATCAACAACCAACAACAACAATACCAATACCAACATCAACAACATCATTATCAATACCAATATATTCACAAAGCATCCCACACGATTTTTTCCAAATTTCTCAACTTGACCAACTTGTAATACGACTATTTAATAACTTTATCTCCGTAAATAAATTAAAATTAATATTAATAAGGAGAGATTCATAACTTATTCTCACATGATCCGCAAGATCTTCAATATTTTCTTTGAATCCAAGCCAACTCCATTACAAAACAATACTATAACCACAACTACACATTACCCGAGCCTCGATTAATACTCCGTCACTTGAAATTACTTAAAATCTTCAATTTTGTGATATAAATATACTCTCATATGTTTGCTGAGCTTTGGGGAATTTTTTTAGGTGAAATGAGGGGTTTTTCCCCTTTTATAGAGTGTTTAAGTCAGTTTGCACCGACTTAGAATTTTCCCTTCGCTTTCGTGGCCTTGGGTCGCGTTCGCGAAGGGTTATTCAGAACTCCTCTTTATGTTCGTGGACCTTTGGTCACGTTCGTGAAGGGTTAATTTCTGCTCTGGTGGCCTAACTTGTAACGTCCATAACTATGTACTCTGATGTCCTATCGAGTAGCGGTTTGTTGCGTTGGAAACTAGACTTTATGAAATTCAATTTAGGCTTTGGCTTTGCTCCAAAACTCCTCATATACTAAAATATATTCTTTCTCCAAATTGGACCAAAATTGTCCCTCTTATTTTCTCCAAAATCCAACCAACTTAATTTCCTTGATACACTTTCCCTCCAATCCTTCCGTAGCTTATTATATGAAATTAAACCCTCATAACCATAAGATAAGCACATATAATCTCGTATATCCTTGGAGGTAACTCCAATGTCCATACTTAAAACAGCCAACACCTAATGAATCACAACATTCAAAACTACGAGGATTAACATGCTCTGCCTTTTAAAAACATTTGTTCTCGAATATTGAAGTAGAGTTCGCTCTGAGGTATATGTCAATGTTCTTACCCGCATTTTCTAGTATTTACGTTACTTACGTGCAGTTTGACTTGCTCATTAAGACTGAACTTATTTGAATTGCACCACTTATCCTTTTTCTTTTGTGGTAAAAATTTATGCTCGTGTTCAAGGTAGTCCCTTTTTTCTTACTAACTCTTCGTGCTTGGTCATTCTCATTATCTCTTCACCTCCATCGTCTACACTCCTATATGCTCTTTTCCCCCAGTGCATACTTTTATCCAATTTTTTATCCCATCTTCATTTTATTCAGGAATTCTTATTCTTTCGGATCTCTACGTATCCTTCTTACACTTCACAAATATCCTCGGCCTTTGTGTTGTTGGGATTGACGCACTTTCCCCTTGAGATAATTTCAAAATTGGTCATATTATAGCCTTCTTTGCTTTCTTACAGCAGTCGAATCAAGTCCTACGGTATTTTATCGCTCAACTCGTGCAACACCAAAATTCCTTGCTTAATCCTTTCTTCCTTTGATTTGACTTATTGCGTTCGGGCTGGCTATTCATATCAAGAATATCTTGAATCTTTTCTTTAATGGTTCCTTTCTTTCAATCACTCATAACGTTTTCTAATCCTTAGGTCGGCTAATAAATTGGGGGTGAATTTGGAAGTTTGTTGAAGATTAACCAAGGTTCCCTATCATGCAGCGAATTCAAATTGCTTCATTCTTTTCTTTTTCTATTGATGCGCTCAAATTCCACCTTTTAATGGCATAACGCAGACGTTGTCAAATATAGTAACCCAAAAAGGTTGGGGTCGAATCCCACAGGGAACAATATGTAGGCGTTTAAGAAGATAAGGAATTATCACCAACAATAGCTAAGCCGAATGCATCAATGGTGGTTTTTAGATATGATTTTGATAAAATATGAAAATATAAAGTCTAATCTAGAAAGCAAGTAAATTGATCAATGGCCACAAGAATGGAATAGAGGAAACTATTTCTCAAGTAACGATCCAATATATTTCACGAATTACAGATAATGGTAATATTATGTTAATTAGCCTCGTATAATGACTCTAAATTAACTTCTCCGAAGATTAACTAGACTACCTAATTGAATATCCTAAAAAGCAATTAGGAGCATTAAGAACTCCGACTATGGCTACAAGTGGTATACTTTATTCCTAGGTCGAGTTTCGATTAGATGAGGGTTAACGCCCCAAATTCATGTTAATTATTCTATCCCAACCCCATTCTTCCTCTTCCGAGTTTCAAACAAAGAAATGGGCAAGTCCTAGGGTCTACTCCCTTGAGAAACGTTGAAGAACACGAATAATTAAAATAACAAACACTTACTTGATTAAAAATAACTTACTTGATTGAAAATAACATCGATCAATAAATAAGCACAATAAGAGTTTCAATCTCAATTGTCACCAAGAAATTCCCATAAACAAGGTTCAAATAAAAGAAAGAAAATATACGTAGGAACCCTAGCCTCCAAACTTGTATTTTCTGCCAAAGATGTCAAAACAATTGTGTCTTATGGACTATTTATAGGTGTAAGGAAAAAAAACCCAAACAAAATAACCTAGTCCAAGAAGGATTGGAAGATTTTTGGAGTCCGAAAATCCCTTGTGGCCACCTCGCTGTGGACACAGCGTCCATATGATTGTCTACGGGTAAATTTCAACCTGCCTTCTTTATTTGTTTGCTTTTTCACGTAAGGATACAATATTCAAATTCCAAAGAATTCATCCTTCTTTCAATATCAACATCTAATGCCACATAGACAAAATCTGAAATGCACTCCTTTTAGCTAAGTGCTTCAAATTTGTTCCATTTTGTTCTCCAGCGTGAAGTCCTCTTTCAACGTGAATTTATTTCTCAATTTCAACACTTTTTATCCAACTTTGGTTCCTATTTTATGTCCAATGTACCTATAAAGTAAAATACAATAATAAGCACAAATCCCTATACTATATACTCAAATGACAATTAAAAGTACTAGAATGTGAGGCATATAACGAGTAAATATATGCATTTTTGGCCGAACATCACCACCCCACACTTAAGCTCTTGCACGTCCTCGAGTAAGCATTAAAACTACTCTCGATAAATCAAGCCTATGAACACACACTTTGGTTGATACCGCAATTAAGTAGTATGGCAACTCAGCTCATCAAATATACATACACGAGTCATCATACAAGATATACAAGTCAACTCAATCAAACAACAAACGTCTAATCCTAACATCAGAGACAGACTCTAACTCATCAAATTTAAGCTCACTTACCTACTCTGTCAAAGAAATCTAATAACATCACCTATCTATCATGAAACAAGTTCCCTCACAAGAAGAAGTAGTCCACATACTCAAATCAAAGAATGAATGTAAATTAAGGACTTAGCATCAAAGCACAACTCTCGCACTCACAAAGAATTCTTATGTATGCACAAAGAACCATAGGCTTGCCCATTATGTACATCTCCACTAATTAAGTGTGCTCGAATAGAATCAAATAGGACTTTAACGGGTTGTAATAGTGGCTAGGGGATGGGTAGGAAAGCTATATAACCATCATTCATTCCTTCCCAATAAGAGCCATTATTTTGCTTGTTCCACAAGGTTCCATTGTCACCGGCTTATCCTAATCAAACGCGATATCCTCTAATCATTTCCTTAGGGGTTTTCCTCTTACCTTTGAACTTCTTCTGACTTTCACTTAATAAGTCTTTCCCATAATTTGGCGCACCTATCTGTCGTTTCGGCGGTTTATCAATCAAGTGGATCACTTAATTCCTTAAATGCCCATCTTCTCTGTTTATATCCTTAAATCCTTTTCTTGCGATCTCATCTTCAACTACTTCCATGGCTGCCCCTTCCGTTGGCTTAGCCCAACCCGTTTCGTGTCTCTTTATTTCTTTACTAAGGGAGAACTTTTCTTATTCGGCTATGACACTTTTCCTTACTCGCTTCTCTGGTGCTATCTTAGATTATCTCTCTTATTACTGGTCAACTTTATATATATAGCATATCATTCCCTTTTAACTTCTTAGCCAGATCCTTTAATTCCTTACAATCTCGTCAGAGTTCCATCTGTGGTAACGCCCAGGTGATTGGTATTAACTTTTCCCTACTAACATCTTATTATTCTCGATGAGGATTTGTCCTCAAATTGTTCATCCAATGTATATCGGGTAGCCGAAGGTTTTTTATTCAAA
>NC_081342.1:31739373-31866814 GCF_029784015.1 Lycium ferocissimum | reverse complement strand
AAACAAGCCCCCCTTGACTTGAAAATTGTACCATGTTGGAGAGGAGCTTGAGCTTAGTAGTAATTCCAAGAGAGATGGATTTTTGAACCAAAGATTTGAGCTCGAGAATTTTTTTTCTTTTTCCTCTCTTTTTTCTTCCTTGCCGTGACCCTCTCTTCTTGTTCTTTCTTGATTTTTCCTTTGTCTTTCTTTGTTTCTCTTGAAAATTCTAGAGGTGTTGACCCTTTATAATTAATCAAGCACATGGAAAAATTTCATTAAACCCATGGTTCGGGCTCTAGCCACTTGACGGCCACCCCACAACTTTGGGCCTCAATTCTTCTCACAATTTGTTAAGCCCAATTTCTTCGCCAATTCTTATTTTGTAATTTAAAACAACTTTCCAAAATTCCAAATTTGCCCTTAGGCCTTCTCCGTGTTTTCACGTTCAAATTTCCCTAACCGGCATACACATACTAAGAAAAATTCAAACATGGCCCCTTTTCTCATAAATCACAATTATTTCGAATTTTCCGATTATGCAAAAAGGCGGGATATAACATTGCCCCTTTTATAGAGTGCTTAAGTCGGTTTGCACTGACTTAGAATTTGCGCTTTTCCGGCCTTGGGTCGCGTTCGTGAAGGGTTATTCAGAACTCCTCTTCGCGTTAGCGGCCTTTTGGTCGCATTCGCGAAGGGTTAATTTCTGCTATGGCGGCCTAACTTATAACGTCCATAACTCTCTACTCCGATGTCCTATCGACAAGCAGTTTGTTGCGTTGAAAACTATACTTCATGAACTTCAATTTAGGCTTTTTCTTTGCTCCAAAACTTCTTATATACTAAAAGATATTCTTTCACCAAGTCGGACCAAAATGCCCCTCATATTTTCTCCAAAATCCAACCAACTTAATTTCCTTGATTCACTTGCCCTCCAATCCTTCCGTAGCTTATTATATGAACTTAAACCCTCATAACCATAAGATAAGCATATATAATATCGTATATCCTTGGAGGTAACTCCAATTTCCATACTTAAAACAACCAATACGTAACGAATCACAACATTGAAAGCTACGAGGTGTAACACCAGAGCCCGCAGCTATGGTTGGCACCCGAGGGTGAGCGATAGTCAGAGGGCGTGGTAGAGTAAAAGGCTGCAAGGCTTCCCCAGCCAGGGGTAGAGCTCCGGCGATAGGACAGCGCCAAGAGAGATCTTCATGCCAGAGCCCGAGGATGTAGCTCCAGCTCAGACACAGCCTGAGGTTACTTCTGACCAGGACATGCATGATACTATTGCCAGATTATTGCTTCATCTTGATGCCCAGCAGGCGGCAGCCATTGTTGCTACACTACACGTGGGGGGTTCACACACCTGTCGGGGGGCGCGGCACCCCCAAGGACATACGGCGCACATTGCGGCTGCCTACGGCTCCTCTCATTTATGCGATACCCGCTCCTGGTGATGAGATTAGGCCCATGGAGGGCACTTTTATGACTACTTTTGATCGTGGAGCCCGGTTGGGAGATCATGTGTAGTTAGAGCCACCGAGGTTTTCTCGGTACCTCGTCCGAGGATACTATGAGCTCTATCCTCTGATACGTATGAGTTGCTGCACCGTATGGGGATAGTGGATATCCACGACATTGATTATGTGTCCTACCAATTTCGCGGTGACGTGAAGACGTGGTGGAGGTATTTTGTAACGTACAGACCTGAGAGTTCTCCTCCTTTGACTTGGACTCGCCCCCACTGTGCCTTCCTTGAGAAGTATTGCCCCGGTCTTTGAAAGAGGAGCGTAGGGAGCAATTTTTATACCTTGAGCAAAGGGGCATGTCCTTGGAGCCTTATGTGATCTGTTTCCTTTATCTGGCCCGTTACTCTACTCCGTTGATCCCTACTGAGGCCGATAGGATCAGGCGCTTTATTGGTGGACTAATGGGCTCTCTACAGATTTCTTGTCTTCAGATAGAGTCTATGGGGGCTTCCTTCCAGTCCATTATCGAGCATGCTTCTATGGTTGAGGGCGCTAAGGCCCATGCTTTTTAGTGGTGGTGACAAGAGACCACGTCAGACTGGCAGCTTTGGGCGTTTTAGTTCGAGGGGCGCCGATCAATTTTTTAGACCACCTCAGCCCTGTTTGGGTCATCCCGTGCATTCAGCGTTACCGGCTTCCTCTAGTGAGCCACCTAGGCAGAGAGCTCCTTAGAGTTCGTTCTCCAAACCAGTAGAAAGGGCTGCTTCAGCCTGGTCTTTAGCTTTCGTGTTTCAGTACTCGGCTCGTCTTACCTGTTATTCTTGTAGAGAGGTTGGGCATGATTCCAGGAGATGTCCTCGACGTAGGCGGGTTTATCGTACCGTCGAGGACACATGTATCATATGGACTTCTCAGAGAAGCGGTGCTCAATCGTGCCGCGATACTTCTATGATTCGCAGGTAGGTCCCGACTAGCCAGGAAGTGGTCCTCGTGGTGCGAGTGGGGATCTCGGATCGGGCATGATGGCGCCCATTGTTACTCATTTTCTCGGTAGGCCCGAGGCGCAGAGGCCTCGAAATGCCGTGGTCTCGGTACCATTTGTCCATCGTAGAGCAAACGACCGTGTTATTGGATCCTGGATCCACTTATTCATATGTATCTGCATTTCATACCGTTGGTTAGGATTTGCCTTATGATAGCATAGATATACATGTTCATGTGTCTACTCTGGTCGGAGATTCTGTCGCTGTTGATTAAGTCTCTGGGGTCTTGTTTGGTTACTTTTATGGAGTATGACACTTAGGTAGATTTGATAATTCTCGATACGGTGGACTTTGATATTATATTGGGTATTTCCTGACTTTCTCCCTATCATGCGATCTCGGACGGTCACGCCAAGACAGTCACCCTAGCTATGCCGGGCATTCCTAGGCTTGAGTGGAGAGGTACTCCTAGTCCCGCTCCGAAGAAGATTGTTTCCTTCCTTCGGGCGAAAAAGTTAGTAACTAAGGGGTGCTTAGCATATTTGGCGCATGTTCGTGATACGACTGTCGCATCTCCACCCCTTGAGTCTATCCTTATTGTGAGCGAGTTCGCGAAGGTATTTTCGTCGGATCTACCGGGTATGCCACCCGATCGCGACATTAATTTTTATATCGACGTGAACCCGGGCACTCATCCCATTTTTATCCCACCATATCGGATGGCACCTGCCGAGTTGAGGGAGCTTAAGGAGCAATTGCAGGATTTATTGAGTAAGGGGTTCATCATACCTAGCGTCTCTCCTTGGGGTGCTCCTGTGTTATTCGTGAATAAGAAAGATGGGACCATGAGGATGTGTATGGATTGCCGCCAGTTGAACAAGGTCACTATACAGAACAATTATCCTATGCCTTGTATAGATGACCTGTTTGACCCACTCAGCGTGCTTCGGTATTTTTGAAAATTGATTTGCGTTCCGGCTATCACCAGTTGAAGATCAGGGCGTAGGATATTTCGGAGATAATATTTCGGACGAGATACGGCCACTATGAGTTTTTAGTGATGTCTTTTGGGCTTACCAACGCTCTGGCTGCATTTATGACCTTGATGAGTGGTATCTTTCGGCCATTCCTTAATTCCTTTGTGATTGTGTTCATTGATGACATCTTGGTGTACTCCAAGAGTAAAGAGGAGAATGAGAGCCATATTTGTACTGTTCTGAGGTTGTTGAAGAGACAAAGCCTGATTGTATTCATTGATGATATCTTGGTGAGTTTTGGTTGGTGTCTATAGCATTCTTGGGCTATATGGTGTCTAAGGATGGTATTATGGTTGATCCACAGAAGATTGAGGCTGTGAGAGGCTGGGCGAGGCCTACTACATTCTAGCATCGAGATTTGTAGCTATGTGGTTTGGCCGTTATTACCGTCGCTTTGTGAAGGGTTTCTTTGCCATTGCTTCATCCTTGACTAGATTGACACGAGAAGGATGTTCCCCCAGGTGGACGGATGATTGTGAGGAGAGCTTTCAAAAGCTCAAGCTTCTTTGATTATAGCTCGATCTAGCCTTACCTATGGAAGGTAAGGATTTCGTCCGTCTATTGTGATGCTTCCGTATGGGTTTGGGTGCGGTGTTGATGCAGGAGGGTAGAGTGATAGCTTATGCTTCCCGTCAGTTAAAAGTTCACGAGAAGAATTACCCTACCCACGATTTGGAGTTGTTGGCTGCAGTCTTCGCTTTGAAGCTTAGGAGGCATTACTTGTACTGTCACGACCCAAACCGATGAGTCGTGACGAGTATCTGACCTCTAGCGACCAAACACCCCTAAACTCGTATTTGATGTATACTGAACATCAAAGGCTTATAAATGGCATAAACTGATCTCATAAGAGCAAAACATTAGAATTCTTTACAATCTGCATATATATTCACAACATGCGGAAGAACAGTGCAAGCCAACTAGGCTGCTACATATACTGTACACAAAAGAATATAAGCTGACAAGGCTACATCGTCTGACTACTACATACAACTATCTACAGACCTCTACTGGAATAAAATCTATAGAAAGGACGGGACAGGGCCCCGTCATACCCATATGCATGCACATCTCAAAAGGGCGGCATACCAAAACTGATTGTAGCTCCGGATCAAATGGATCATACTGACCACTGCTGGATCTAGAGATCTGCGAGCCGGACCAATTGCCACTGCCTCCACATGCTGCGAGCATGAACGCAGCTCCCCGAGCAACGGGGAGTCAGTACGAATAATGTTCCGAGTATGTAAGGCATAAGAACAACATTGATACATAAGAATCATGGATAAGATCTGAACTTATAAACTGAAATGACTAATTGTATGTACTTCTATAAACTGGTATCTGTATAACTGACGATGCCTCTGTGGGCTCATAATATGCATGCTCATTCCTATCAATGATGGTCATGCATCTATATATGTGTGCGTATATAACGCCAGATATAAGTGCGTATATAACGCCTGTAAAGCCTCTATGGCATCTCATCATATCATATCGGCTCCTCTACGGCCATAATCAATATCATCATCATAGTGGTAATGCGTGTATAACGCCTATATCTCTTCTCATACTTTACATATATCTAATATTCGCGTATATAACGCCTTCTGGTCACGGGTTAATGTACATAAATATATAATGAATGTAATGCATGAATAAATATGCACAGAGCTGGCTACATAAGACTGGACCTATGAACAGAAGGATCACTCATAAACGGGGTACACGAACATCAAAGACTGAAGTACTTCTAATGCTTCTAAGAGTAGAGTAATATGGAAGCTCGCTTACTCACTTGTTGGATCATATCATAGGAGCATGCCAAAAGAAGGAAAGAATGGGCTTAACATACCTTGAAGTATACTCAATCATCCAACTTCTACCTCTCAAACTTGCAAGTCTACAATTAAGATAACATACACCTTCGTTAAACTATTTACCTCACTTACTAACCTCCTTTAGATGCATATAGAGCTTAACGATTTGTAGACAATAGTTTCCTTGTAAGCTTACAACTCTTCAACTTCCCATTTAATCCAACATTAACCACAACAACAATAACAACACTTATATATATATATATATAATTATATACTTAATTTTATCCCCAATCATCTCTTAAAATAACCCCATGTCACCATCTTGTCCTTCATCAACTTACCACTCTCACAAATACCTTCTCTTTACTTAGATCACTAAAACTCTTGATAATAAACTCAAATACAAGGGTAGAAATTATTTACATACCTTGAGGGGTCAAAAATCCCAAGAATCACTTCAACTTAAACTCCCTAAGCTTCACAACCTTGAAAAAACCCTAGAAGCAATCTTCTTCTTCACAAGCTCGGGTTTACGGGGTACGGGTCTTATCAAATCTTCACTAATATGATGAAAAATATTGAGAGAGAATATATTAGGGTTTTTCTGATTTGAAAAGGAGGAAAATATGAAATAGGGTCGTAAACCACCTATTTATACTTGAAAGCCACAAAGGCTATAGCGGTTTGGTTCGACGAGTGGGTCGATGGCCCATCGACTTGCTTCGTCGACCTGCACCTACATATGCAAGGCGGTACCCTGTCGACGCCACACATTGACGGTCCGTCGACCATGTCAACAACCCGTTGATGATGACTGGTGTTCTACAGATTTCTCTGATTCAGTTCATATCGCGTCGATTCGATTCACTCAACTTCTAACTCTATAAATTACCAAGAATATCTGTTGGTACCCCGTACACGGGATAAGGCACTTTCTACTTCTAAACATGGCTCGGGTCTCTATTCCAAGGGCATACCTGACTAGGAAACCATAGGTTCTGCCACTACGACCACGAGGGGTGTAACATGTACGGTGTCCATTGTGAGGTTTTTACCGATCACCGTAGCCTTCAGCATGTGTTTACCCAGAGAGATCTTAATTCCAGGTAGCGCCGATGGATGGAGCTCCTGAAGGACTATGACATCTCTATCCTGTACAATCCCGGAAAAGCCAACGTGGTGGCTGATGCCTTGAGTCGCAAGGCATTGAGTATAGGGAGTTTAGCCCGATTGATTGTCTCCGAACGTTCGTTAGCCATGGAGGTTCAGACTCTGGCCAACAGTTTCGTCCGTCTTGATATTTTAACCCCCGATAAGATTTTAGCTTGTATAGAGACGAGATCGTTTTTATTGGATCGGATTAGAACTCATCAGTTTGAGGATGCTCAATTGAGCAAGATTCGAGATAGAGTATCGAGAGGTGAGGCCAAGGAGTCCGTGATTGATTTTGAGGGCATTTTGAGGATTAGAGGACGCCTGTGCATTCCTCGTGTTGGCGATTTGATTCAATTGATCTTATCTGAGGCTCATACCTCTCGCTATCCCATTCATCCAGGGGTGACTAAGATGTACCGTGACTTGAGACAACACCATTGGTGATGTCGGATGAAGAGAGATATAGTTGACTTTGTGGCTAAGTGTGAAAATTATCAGCAGGTAAAATAAGAGCACCAGCGACCCAGTGGGGGGCTTCAAAGGATGCCTATTCCCGAGTGAAAGTGGGAGAGGATTATCATGAATTTTGTCACGGATCTTTCGAAGACCCTTGGCAAGTTTGATTCTATTTGGGTGATAGTGGATCGGTTGACGAAGTCCGCTCACTTTGTTTCAATTCAGGTTTCTTATACTTCGGAGAAGTTAGCTAAGATATATATATGGGATATTGTGAGATTGCATGGCATCCCTATTTCTGTGATATCTGATCGGGGTACTATCTTCACTTCCTTATTTTGGAGGGCATTTCACGAGGAGTTGGACACCCGATTGGACCTTAGTACAACTTTTCATCCCCAGACTAATGGCCAGTGTGAGTGGACCATTCAGGTTCTCAAGGACATGTTGAGAGCGTGTGTACTAATTTCGATGGTCATTGGAATCAGCACTTTCCCTTGGTAGAGTTTGTGTACAATACTAGTTATCATTTGAGTATTGGCATGGCACCCTTTGAGGCCTTATATGGTAGGAGATGTAGATCTCTGATTGGTTGGTTTGATGGGTTCGAGGCTCGACCTTGGAGCACGGATCTATTGAGAGAGTCCCTTGATAGGGTGAGAGTTATTCAGGCCAAGCTAGTAGCAACTCAGAGTCGGCAAAAGATGTATGCGGACCGAAAGGTCCGAAATTTGGAGTTTGCTATTGGTGATCAGATTCTATTGAAGCTTTCACCCATGACGGGTGTTCTGAGGTTTGGTAAGAGGGGCAAATTGAGCCCTAGGTACATTGGTCCGTTTGAGATTGTGGATTGTATCGGTGATGTAGCTTACGAGTTAGCATTGCCGCTAGGATTGGTGGGAGTTCATCCGGTCTTTCATGTTTCGATCTTTGAAGAAGTACCATGCCAACGGTAACTACATTGTCCGTTGGAATTCTATATTGCTTGATGAGAATTTGACTTATGAGGAGGAGCTATCGCGATCTTGGACGGGCGAGGTTCGGAAGTTGAGGTCAAAAAAATTGTCGTGAAGGTGCGGTAAACACCGTCTGTGGAGGAGGCTACTTGGGAGACCGAGTCCGACATGCGTAGTAGATATCCCCAGTTGTTCGCTGATTCAGGTATTCCCTACTTTCCTTCTTTTCCTAGCTCGAGGAGGAGCGACGGTTTAATTGGTATCTGATGTAACGACCAGTTTGGTAGTTATAGTCCTATCGATATTTTCACCCATTCCCGAGCATTGATTAGCTCACTTTTGATCCAAGGGGCTGTTAACCCGCTTCCCGAGGTGTCTAGATCGGATTCGGGCAACTTTTGTGAAAATATAGGCTTAAAGTGAAAAATGGTTGACCTAAAGTTGACTTTTGGGCAAACGAACCTTTTTCAAAAATTCGTCAATTCCGAGGGGTCTAGATGGTCGTTTAGAACTTGTATGTGTATTTGGTTCGGTTCCCACTGCACTCGGATGCGTTTCGGGACTTGGGTTGGGAGATTAGAAGTAAGGCGTCGAGGGTTGACTCGGTTAACGAGATCTCAGTTGGGAATTCCGAGGCCATGGGTGCGTTCGTGGCACATTTTTATGTGTGTCTATGTATATGACATGTGAGCAGATGGCCTCAGGAACTAGACAAAAAATCGTATCGACTTGCGGAGTTGCAAAGTTTTCTGGTGTCTGGTGCCCGCTTTGGCAGCACTAGCACCGCAGCACCGCAGGGGCGGTAACCCTGCCGCTGAAGCAGTGTAAGCATTTTAGACTTGATCACTGAAGTGGTCAGGTGACCGCTGGGGCGGCGCCGCTGGGGCTGTCCCAATACCGCTTAAGCGCGTGACGGGCAGTTAGTAACATTAATAAGGTGTTAAAAGCCCTTAGACCCCCATTATGTCCCATTTTGATATTTGATCTTGAAGAAACTGTTCTTAAGGATATTTGAAAAAGAATCTTGGAGGTAAATCTTGCTAATTTCTTCATTCTTCCTTTAACCATTACCATGTTTGATTCCCCCTTTTCCCTTAATAAACCCATGGTGATGGGAGTTGAATGAGGGCTTTGGAATAATATTGTCCCTGGAATTATTAATGATAAATTGGTGATGTTTATGCTAGATATTGACTAATCTAAGCTTATTAATCATATATCCTCCACTTTTAGCATTGAATTTCAGAATTGAAAACTTAGGGTTTATATCCAATCCGGGGGGTTTTGCTTGAGATCAGAAATTAGGCTAATCCTTGAGTTAAATCAGCAATTAGTGGTTGGGTTATGATTATCTAGTACTTAATTTAGTATTTTGTTCCCAAATTTCAAATTTTGCCCTTGTGGGTCCATTTCCCCAAATTCTAGGGTTAGAATTGATCTAATTTGAATAATAGAAATATTAGTATCATTCTTCATGATTTCTAATATAGAATTCGATTATGCTTAGACTACTTTGGTTCAGAGGTTCAGCGGAAGGGCAAGGCAAGGAGTGACATATTGGTGTTGCGGTTCAGCTATCCAGGTAGGTTATGGCTTGCCTTTAGTGAGACTTCGTATAGAGTATCTGGTCGGATCCACTTCGTGACCCGTGGCTGATCGACGCTTCAGCTTTCTCTCGAGTTTCCAGGGTGAGCATGGCGTTAGCTGACCTTGAAGACTTTCCTATCATATGTCCTATTTTTATTTCAGAGGACATTTATCTATTAGTATTCCAGATGATATTATTCTCCTTAGATGCTCTTGTATTATTCAGACTATACCCTGGGGGTGTTTATTGTCTTCCGTACTTTTTACTACTATATATATTCCGCTACTTAATTTTCATCATTTTATGTAGTGGTTCATTGTCGGGATGAGGGTTCACTTACCGAGGTGGAAAAGTAAGTGCCCGCACGGCATAGGATAAATGGGTCATGACAAGTTAGTATGATTCTGAGGGCATTTTGAGGATTACAGGACACGTGTACGTTCCTCGTGTTGGTGATTTGATTCAGCTGATCTTATCTGAGGCTCATAGCTATCGCTATTCCATTCATCCGAAGGTGGCTAAGATGTACCGTGACTTGAGACACCACTATTAGTGGTGTCGGATGAAGAGAGATATAGTTGACTTTATGGCTAAGTGTGGAAATTGTCAGCAGGTAAAATATGAGCACCAGCGGCCAGGTGGGGTGCTTCAGAGGATGCCCATTCCCGAGTGGAAGTGGGAGGGGATTACCATGGATTTTGTCACAAGTCTTCCGAAGACCCTTGGCAAGTTTGATTCTATTTGGGTGATAGTTAATCGGTTGACGAAGTCCGCTCACTTTGTTTCGGTTCAGGTTTACTATACCGTGGAGAAGTTAGCTAAGATGTATATATGGGATGTTGTGAGATTACATGGGATCCCTATTTCTGTGGTAACTGATCGGGGTACTATCTTCACTTCCCAATTTTGGAGGGCATTTCATGAGGAGTTGGGTACCCGATTGGACCTTAGTACAGCTTTCCATCCCCTGACTGATGGCCAGACCGAGCGGACCATTCAGGTGCTCAAGGACATCTTGCGAGCGTGTGTTATTGATTTTGGTGCTCATTGGGTTCAGTACTTGCCTTTGGTAGAGTTTGCCTATAATAACAGTTATCATTCGAGTATTGGCATGACGCCCTTTGAGGCCTTATATGGTAGGAGATGTAGATCTCTGATTGGTTGGTTTGATGGGTTCGAGGCTCGACCTTGGAGCACGGATCTATTGAGAGAGTCCCTTGATAGGGTGAGAGTTATTCAGGCCAAGCTTGTGGCAGCTCAGAGTCGGCAAAAGATGTATGCGGATCGGAAGGTCCGAGATTTGAAGTTTGCTATTGGTGACCAGGTTCTATTGAAGGTTTCACCCATGAAGGGTGTTATGAGGTTTGGTAAGAGGGGCAAGTTGAGCCTCAGGTACATTGGTCCGTTTGAGATTGTGGATTGTATCGGTGATGTAGCTTATGAGTTAGCATTGCCGCTAGGCTTGGTGAGAGTTCATCCGGTCTTTCATGTTTCGATGCTGAAGAAGTACCATGCCGATGGTACCTCTATTGTCCATTGGGATTCCGTATTGCTTGATGAGAATTTGACTTATGAGGAGGAGCCAATCGCGATCTTGGATAGGAAGGTTCGGATGTTGAGGTCAAAGGAAATTGCTTCTGTGAAGGTGCAATGGAGCACCGTCCTGTGGAGGAGGCTACTTGGGAGATCGAGTCCGACATGCGTAGCTGATATCCCCAGTTATTCACTGATTTAGGTATTCCCTACTTTTCATTTTTTCCTCGCTCGACGACGAGCGACGGTTCAATTGGTATCTGATGTAACGACCCGTTTGGTCGTTAAAGTCCTTTCAGTATTTTCACCCCTTCTCGAGCACTGATTAGCTTCCTAAGGTGTCTAGACCAGATTCAGGAAACTTTTGTGAAAATATAGGCTTAAAGTGAAAAATCATTGACCCAAAGTTGACTTTGTGACAAACGAACCTTTTCCAGAATTCCGTTGATTCTAAGAGTTTCGGATGGTCATTTAAAACTTGTGTGTGTATTTGGTTCGGTTCCCAATGCACTCGGATGCATTTTGGGACTTGGGTTAGGAAATTGCAAGTAAGGCGTCGGGGGTTGACTCGGTCAACAAGACATCCGTATGAAATTTTGAGGCCATAGGCGCGTTCGTAGCATGTTTTTATATGTGTGTATGTGTATGGCATGTGAGCAGATAGCCACGGGAACTAGACGGAAAATCGAATCGAATTACAGAGTTTGGGAAGTTCTCTACTGTCTGGTGCCCGCTTTGGCGGCACCAGCACCGCAGCAGTGGTATCGCTGGGGCAGTAACCTTGCCGCTAAAGCAGTGCAAATGTTTTAGGCTTGACCGATGGGCTGCCTCTCTGGGGCGGTCCCAGGACCGCTAAAGCGGATGACGGGCAGTTAGTAACATTAATAAAGTGTTAAAAGCCTTTAGACCCCTATTATGTCCCATTTCGATATTTGAGCTTGAAGAAACTGTTCTTGGGGATATTTGAAGGAGAATCTTGGAGGTAAATCTTGCTCATTTCTTCATTCTTCCTTTAACCATTACCATGTTAGATTCCCCCTTTTCCCTTAATAAACCCATGGTGATGGGAGTTGAAAGAGGGCTTTGGAAGAATATTGTCCCTAGGATTATTAATGATAAATTGGTGATGTTTATGCTATATATTGACTAATCTAAACTTATTAACCATATATCTTCCACTTTTAGCATTAAATTTCGGAATTGAAAACTTAGGGTTTATACCCAATTTGGGGGTTTTGGTTGAGATTAGAAATTAGGCTAATCCTTGAGTTAAATTAGCAATTAGTGGTTGGGTTATGATTACCTAGTACTTAATTTGGTATTTTGTTCCCGAATTTCCAGTTTTGCCCTTGTGGGCCTGTTTCCTTAAATTCTACTGTTAAAATTGACCTGATTTGAATAATAGCAGTATTAGTATCATTCTTCATGATTTCTAATATAGAATTCGATTATTCTTAGACTACTTTGGTTCTGAGGTTCAGCGGAAGGGCAAGGCAAAGGAGTGACATGTTGGTGTTGCGGTTCGGCTATCCAGGTAGGTTATGGCTTGCCTTTGGTAAGACTTCGTATAGCGAAGCACATATTTAGATTATAATGTCAGAGATAGCATGTGAACCTTGGGGAATGAAGTCGGGTTGGATATTGACTTAGGTTGGGACCTATTGTGTGTTGGGACTAGCCACCCCGTTACGTGATCTTTGATTGTTCTATTGTGTTGGCTTGAAGCCATGAGTTGTTGAGAGATGTTAGACCCTGTTATTCATCTTAATTCAAATATATGATTTGCATGCCCACTGTGGTATTGAGGTTCAGATACATTGTTGGCATACCCATTATTGGTATTGTGATATTGATACGTCGTTGGCATACCCCATTGGTGGTATTGTGATATTTATTTATTGTTGGCATACCCTATTGTTGGTACTTGTGATAGTGAACTTGATTGTTGATGTTGATACATGCATTGCACGCATTCTCACTCATTCATGATGCATGGCTGATATCCGATGATATTTCGGAATCGTTGATTGTATGAAACTGATATTTGATAAAACTCTTTTACTTGAGTGATTGTGAGAAGGCCGATGTCCGAAGATCAATTCTGGAATCGTTGACTGTATGAAACTGATATTTGATAAACTCTTTTAGTTGAGTGATTGTGAGAAGGCCTATGTCTGAAGATCAATTCCGAAATCGATGATTGTATGAAACTAATATTTGATAAACTCTTTTACTTGAGTGATTGTGAGAAGGCCGATTTCCGAAGATCATTCCGGAATCGTTGATTGTATGAAAACTGATATTTGATAAACTCTTTTACTTAAGTGATTGTGAGATGGCCGACGTCCGATGATCCATTTCGGGATCATTGTTGCATGGCCGATTCCGATGATATTTCCGGAATCGTTGTTAGTGCATGGACTCCGCGGGTCCCCCAGGGTGGTGCCAGTGAGAACCCTCCGTGGGCAAAGATTTGGGGTCCCATCTGTCCGTTGGGCAAAGATCTGGGACCGGTGGCATTTAGACTTCGCGATTCACGCTGGGTTGTGCTACCGAGACGTTGATACTTTTCGTCTGGAGTACATGTGTACACTGCATTTGCATGGCATTGCATTGCACTCATACATTTACTGCATTGCATTGCATTATGACTTGATTTGATGTTTGGTGTTGTGTTGTGATATTGGATTGGATACCTTCAGACTTGGCACATTTGGGATTAGATGCTCTACGTAGGTGATGACGGATAATTGGAATTTATTGCCTTATCTTATACTTGTTAGTTTTCTTGCTTATCTGCTTTATTTTTTGGATTGTGTTAGCTATGGTTAGTCGGCCAATGATGCCTACCAGTACTGTTGTTTGTACTAACCTGCACTTGCTGCATTCTTTTATGAATGCAGAGTATCAGGTCGGATCCACTTCCGTGACCCGTGGCTGATCAACGCTTCAGCTTTCTCTCGAGTTTCCAGGGTGAGCATGGCGTCCGCTGTCCTTGAAGACTTTCCTATTATAAGACTTTCCTATCATATGTCCTATTTTTATTTCATAGACATAGACATTTATGTGTTAGTATTCCAGATAGTATTATTCTCCTTAGATGCTCTTGTATTATTCAGACTAGACCCTGGGAGTGTTTATTGTCTTCCGCACTTTTTACTACTTATATATATCCTGAGACTTACCTATTTGTTTTATTCCGCTACTTAATTTTCATCATTTTATGTATTGGTTCATTGTTGGGGTAAGGGTTCGCTTACCGAGGTGGAAAGGTAAGTGCCCGCACAGCCTAGGCATAATGGGTCGTGACATTTGATGCTGAAGCATATGTGTTTTACTGATGAAATGCTGCTATTTTGCAAGGGTAACTATCAATCAGTACTGGTGCTATTAAGAGGGCTTGACATTTTCAAACACTTTAAAGCCAGCAAGCTAATCTTTGGTAAGTCAAATATCTTTAGTGCCAATATGGATCCTCAAAGTCTAGAAGATATTTGTAGTGTTACTGGGTACCAAAAGGGGAAGTTGTCATTTAGATACTTGGGGGTGCCAGTTTCAGCAAAGAAGATCCCAGCAGTGGATTGTGAAGTGCTTATAGATAAGCTCGGGGCAAGGGTAAGAGCTTGGAGCTCAAGAACATATGCAGGCTGGGTACAACTTATAAACTATGTATTCTATGCATGTACACTTTTACTGGTCCTCTCTATTCATTGTCCCAAAAGAAGTATTAAAGAGACTAATTGCAATATGTAGAAACTTTTTATGGGATGGCAAAGAAGTTATAAAGAAAACTCCATTGGTGGCCTGGAACTTGGCTTGTAGACCAAAGAAGAAGGGGTGGGGGGGGGGTGGCCTGGGAATATTGGATAGCATAGTATGGAATGAAGCAGTCATTGCTAAATATGTGTGGAACGTAGCACAGAAAGTAGATAATCTTTCGGTGAAATGGGTGAATCATGTCTATATTAAAGACAAGGACTGGTGGAAGTATGTTCCACCTAGTGATTGTTGCTGGTATTGGATGAAGATATGCAGCATAAAAGACAACTATAAATAGGGATATGTGAGTGATGGGTGGCTGAAAGCTGATGAGAAATACACCATTCAGAGTGGATATTATTGGAGAAAATGAGAGATGGAGTTTTGGCTAGGGAGTAGATGGGTATGGAACACAATCAACATTTCTAACCACTGTTTCATTGGTTGGCTAATAGCACACAACAGGCTGCTAACACGGCAAAGGTTGAAGAGGATGCGAATCACATCAGATGAGAGTTGTGTCCTTTGTGGTGGTGCAGTGAAGAGTATTGCACATCTCTACTTTGAGTGTCAATTCTCAAGAACTTGCTTGGATGGAATACTGGCATGGATGGGGCTGAAAGTTCAAAACACTGAAGTCCTTGGACTCTGGAGAAGATTGACAAGGAGCAGAAAAGGTAAAAACTGCAGGGAATTTATCATAGTAGTACTTAAGTTTGATACATAGCATCTGGAAGGCAAGGAATGCAGCAGTATGGCAAATGACAGTGTCAATGCCTAGACTATTATGTGACACGATAAAGCAAGAGGTGTCTATAAGGGTAAATAGCAAAAAGAAGAGGAAGGAATGCAGATATGGACGGCAATGGATAGACAGGCTACATCAGAATACATAGATAGATAGTTTGCTTATTGTTATTAATATGTACTGAGACCAAGGAATGCTGAGGTTTCAGTAATAGAGTAGGAAATTTGTACTTGTTTTTTTTTTTTTTTGGTTTAAATTTATCAGAAGGCAAGCCTCCTAATGTTTTATTAACAATCAAGCAGCCTACAGCAATAAAGAAAATACAAATTTATAATCATCTTGAAGTATACACTACCAAGATGATTTTACACTTTGCCAAAAAAAAAAAAAAAAACTTCATCCTATGATTAATCTGTCTTCACTCCTGCTGAATTCTTCTTGTTTTGATCCTCATCGATGGAATTTGAGCTTTGTCCAGATTCAATATCTTCTTTCCCTTAGATAGTACGAGGAACGTACACGTGTCCTGTAATCCTCAAAATGCCCTCAGAATCAATCACGGCCTCTTCGGCCTAACTTCCCGAAACTCTATCTCGAATCTTGCTCAACTGAGCATCCTCAAACTGATGAGCCCTGATTTGATCCAATAAAGATGATCTCGCCTCTATACAAGCTAAAATCCTACCCGGGGCTGAAATATCAATACGCACGAAACTGTTGGCCAGAGTCTGAACCTCTCTAGCCAATGGACTCGGAGGCAATCAATCGAGCTAAGCTCCCCATGCTCACTACCTAGCGACTCAAGGCATCAGCCACCACATTGGCTTTCCTGGCATGGTATAGGATAAAGAGATATCATAGTCCTTCAGGAGCTCCATCCATCGGCACTGCCTGGAATTAAGATCTCTCTGGGTAAACACATGCTGAAGGATACGATGATCGGTAAAAACCTCACAACGGACACCGTACAACTAATGCCTCAAAAGCTTCAAAGCGAAGACTATGGCCAACAACTCCAAATCATGGATAGGGTAATTTTTCTTATGAACTTTTAACTAACAGGAAGCATAAGCTATCACTCTACCCTCCTACATCAATACCACACCCAAACCCATATGGGAAGCATCACAATAGACAGGGAAATCCTTACCTTCCACAGGTAAGGCTAGGATCAGGGCTATAGTCAAAAAAAGCTTGAGCTTTTGAAAGCTCTCCTCACAATCATTCGTCCACTGGAAGGGAACATCCTTCTGTGTCAATCTGGTCAAGGATGAAGCAATGGCTGCAAAACCCTTCACAAAGCAACGGTAATAACTGACCAAACCCACAAAGCTACAAATCTCAGTAACAGTAGTGGGCCTCGCCCAGACTCTCACAGCCTCCATATTTGATCAATATTTGCATCCAAAGACTCATCCTCTTGCATGTCTCTTTGCTGTTAAAATGAATGATCTTCATAATCTAGTTTAGCTTGTTCTACTACTTGCCTGTAACTTTTCCATCACTATTCACTTCCATTTGATCTCTAGTAGACTCCTCCACAGCTAAAGGTTTATTAGGAACCAAATTTGTAGAAACAGAACTGGATTGTTCTGTGCAGCTTTCTACATCTTCTTCATTCCCATCCTTGGTCCCCACAGGATCTTGCCATTTCAATAGTTTAGAGCCATCAACAGGTTGTTGATCAAGATCTGACAACTGTGTTTCATGAACAACTTCTGCCACCTCTACTATCTTTCCTGTTTTCTGATTATCACTAATTTGTTTGCCAAAAGAAGCTTCTATCCATGGTTTTGTATACTCTTTTTTTTCCCTTTTGATTTGGAAGACTTAGAGTTTTTGTCCTCCTCCTTCCCTTTTCCCTGATTTATCTCCTTTGGTGAAGCACCTGCCTTGACTAATTCCTCCACATGAACTTCCACTACCTTTTCATTTCTGTTTGCCAAAGCATCAAACATGTTTGCAGTGACCACCTGATTAGATTCAGCTTCCTTATCCTGTCCCATAATATCTCTTTTGTCTACCTTAGCTTTCCATCCTTGAACAGGCTTACTATGCCCCCCCCCCTCCCCCACCCCACCTTATTTCTTCTCCTGATTTGCTGCTCTTGCTTCTCCTTTTTCTCATTCATTTTCTCCTTATGAGCCTTATCTTTCTCATTTTTTCCAGAATTGCTCTCAACTGCCTGAGCAACATTCTTATTAGTTTTAATTTCCACCATGCCATCACTTTTTTCTGCAGTATTCTTCTTGTTTTGATTTCTTTTTTATGTATTTCCTTGATGTGTATCTTCCTCTTATTCCTCCTCATTAGGATACAATTCAGGATGAATCTTAAAACAATCCTTTTCATTATGACCTTGCAATTACAAGTCTTGTAATACTTTGGCAGATGATCATAGTTGACTCAATCCATTTGTCAATGATTTCTCCAGATATTTTTTTCTTCATGCCAATGTTTACCCTTTGAGGAAAATCACTAAGCACGTCGACTTCCACCTTGACCCTTGCACAGCTTGGCCTGGTTTGATTCTTAGTAGCCATATCAACTTGCAATGGCTTACCCATTACTGATGCAAGGGTAAAAATAGCTTCTTTTACGAAGAAATTAGGAGGCAAATATGGAAAGGAGATCCATGCAATTGCTGTTGTCGTCTCCGCATTTGGATCAAACCGTGGATCCCATTTAAGGGTTCTCATAGGATACCACCAATTCTGAAGATTAATATAGAAAGCAGGCTTTGACAATAAATTCACATAATCTTCCACAAGAGATGGACGTATCAAAACATACCTATTCCTCAGCAAACCAATAGAACAGTCTCCTTTCAATCCATTGCTTTGGAATAAGTTTACATAACTGTTTTATGTATGGCCAGCCATAATAAAGCTTTCCAACGATTGCATACTGCAAATTTTCACGTAGAATCATCTGCTCAATCTCCTCCTCGTCCCACAGAAATCTAGGTTCTCCATGGAAATACGTAATCTTCTTTTGTGACAATGGAGGGAAAGAGACATTTGTTTGCATTGGTTTTACTGCATTTACATACGATTGGGGCTGCATGGGTTGTGGTATAGGGTTTAAGGGTGTCAAAGATGACTGGACACCCCCCGGTGGAGGTTCTCTAGCGGTCGTGGCGGCCATGGTGGCCTGAAGAAGGTAGGAAAATTTTTAGGGTTGCGACTAGGTTAGGGTTTCTCTTGCTATAACATTATATGTAAATTTGTACTTATTTGTCTGGGATCAATAAATCTTTTTTTACACCTAAGCCTGTCAATTGGGCCGGGTCGGCCCGGGACCGGCCCACCTAACTTGGTCTATAACCGGCCTGGCCCCCCAACCCGATAAGAGGGTGGTGGGCTGGGCTAGTGGAAAAAATTAGGGGTCACGAACATGCCATTTAACTCGGTAGCCCCACCAATGTGACCGAGTTTTGCCCACCGGGGCCTACTGGCCCGACCCACTTCGAATTAATTTTTTTTTAAAATAAATTATTTAAGTGGTATATTTGTGTATATATTGTATATGTTAGTGGTATATTTGTGTATATCTTGAATATGTTGTTGGAATGAAGACTCCCAATGGCTATTTAAGTGCTTAAAATTATAAAAAGTTGATACAAGACTACATAAGTAATTTAAAATAAAACTTCAAACTTAAATTGATAGCATTGCAAATTCAAAACATACGAACTTGAACGGTTAACTTATTACAAATGAAAAGTTCAAAACGCTAGCATCGATGGAGAAATTTAAAGAAGAGATAAACTTCAAAGTTCGATTTTATGCCTTTTGTCCAAGTGCCTACGTAACGGACCGGTACCCCCAAAAACCGGTTCGGACTTATGGAGATATATTTGACCACAATGATGACATTTAACATGTTCCTCGTCTACTCGCTCAAAATGCAATCACACCGGACTTGAAATTGATCTTCGGACTGGAGGAGGAGGTGGAGGATTATCATTATCCGTTAAATTTAAATTTTGAAATTTAAAATTTGAACTTGGAAGTTGGAAGAGAGAGAGAGAGAGAGAGAGAGAGAGAGAGAGAGAGAGAGAGAGAGATTTAGATGAGTAGGAAATTTAGGGAAAGAGGAGAGTAGGGAATTGTGAGACAATATGGAGAAGAATGAATGGTATTTATAGATTGAAAATAGGGCTAAAGTATAATTTAAGGAACTTGATGGTTAAAATAAAGTTGACAACAATTAGATTTTAAAGTATCGAACTTACTAAATTTTAGTATTAGAATTTATTTTAAAAATAATTAAAATCCGACCCGGCCCACTTAGCCCACTATGTACCCCTACCCGGATAGGGGGCTGGGCCGGACACCCCTTTCCCTCCTCCAACTCGGCCCCCAACCCGACTCACTAACTATGGCCCGGCCCACTTGACAGGCTTATTTACACCACCAAAAAAAAAAAAAAAAACACTGGAATTCTTCGCAGATTTTACAATTCGGCAGTCGAAAGGTTTTAATGGATCAGAAGCCCCACAAAGAATCGTTAAACTGAAGTACATCAAAATCTAGAAATAGACATTGAAGATTGAGTCTGAAATAAATGAATATCTCTAGAACAATTCTTTCATTCCAAAGTCAAAAGCTCATCTAGTAACAAACCGAAACTACACTGGATAGGACGATAAAAATAAGAATCGCGTACACTTAGTTCTGAAGAAATTTAATTGAGATATCTAACCTGATAATAAGCAGTATATAAATTGGTCACCCTGATCTTGGTGTTTTATTCACACCCTCAATTAATCAACAGAAATATCAGTACAAACATAAACCTTTTTCCTTATATACTGAACATGCACTCCTTGGAATAAATCCATTTTCTCCAATCCATTATATGTGTACGGACGCAGTGATCACAAGGATATATACTCATAATCTTGCATGCAATTGAAAGTAATCCAGAAATCATGTATGTTCGTAAGAAACCAGTTCGCTGTTTCTGCAGCAACCAATGACCAATGTTACGTTCTCAAATTTTTAGGGCAGAATTTTAGTTGCAATAAAATATAAAGAATAATAAGTAATTACTCTCTCCGTCCCAATTTATGTGGCATATTTCGGATTTCGAGATTCACACAAGGCTTTCGTTGATCATAATTTTTTCATATATCTTTTAGTTATTTTAAATTGTCAATTATTATGACTTATAGTACTTTTAGAAGTAGTTTCCAAATATGTCGATTTTATTTGAAGGAACTTAAAGATTCCATATCTGAATTTACGATCAAAATTAAACTGTTTTACTATCGAAATTCGAACTGTGTCACATAAATTAGGACAAAAGGAGCATTTATATATATAAAAATTGTGACATACATGTAATAGGTTAAATTATTAAGTACATAAGTACTAAGTAATTACTTTTAGAAATAATAACTAACGTATTAAAATAAGTTAAATTATAATATAAGGATTTTTCGAATCACGTCTGTATAAATCTAACCCCCTCAGTTTCAATGGCACTCTCCCCTTTATATTCCGTACCAAAAAGAATGATATATTTCTATATTTAATAACAATTTGATTTTAAACTTCTCGTTTTACCTTTAAAAACCACAAAAATTTCTCGATAACAAATTTCAAAAACGTTTCTTTTTCTCTTAAACTATGTGCCAAGTCAAATACCTTCACGTAAATTAGAAGTAGGACAGAGGAAGTAATCAGTGGCGGAAACAGAATTTTCACTAAGGGGTGTCAAAATATAAAGAGGTAAATTCACGAAGAAGCCAAGGAGTGTCAATATGTAATATATACACATAAAAATAAATTTTTTACCTAGCTACACAGTGTAATTTTCCGACGAAAGTATTGTGAATATGATACCCCTCAAAATACGTGGAAAATTTTGGAAGTAATAAATAATATATATAATATATATACACTGAAAAGGGTAAAAAATACCGTTTTTGGAACTATCAACAAGACATATACCCTCCGTTTGCATTTGGTATCAAATATACCCTCGCCATTGCCAAAGGAGGCCACCAATAACCCTCCACTTAACGGTTGGCCATTTAAGCCGAGGCGACCACGGGAAAAAATTATCCCATCCATATAGCCTCTCTCTTCCTTTTTAGTTCGGTGGGTATTTTGACCCTTTTTTTTTGTAGTTTTTAATTTTTTCTGGATTTTCTACACCACCACATACCCCACCCCCCCCTCCACCCCCACCCCCCCATTTTTTTTTGTAGTTTTTTATTTTTTCGTGATTTTTTCTACCACCATACCCCCCCCCCTCTCCACACCCCCAACCCCAAAAAAACTTTTTTGAAGTTTTTAATTTTTTTACGGATTTTCTACACCACCACATACCTACCCCCAACCACCCACTCCCATGACCGTTTTAACACCCCATCACCCCTCCAAAAAAATTAATTTTTAACCACGCAAACTTTTAATTTTTATATATATATTTTTTATAAAGTTAAATTAAATATGAAGTAGAAAATTCAGGAGGGGGTAGGGAGGGTGTAGAGAATCAAAAAAGAAAACTTTTACTTCATATTTAATTTACCTTTTATAAAAAAAAATTATAAAAATTGAAAGTTTGTGGTTAAAAATTAAAAAATTTGGCGTGGTGGTGGGGTGTGGGAGGGGGGGTCATGGGGGTGGGTGGTGTAAAAATCCAAAAAAAGCAACTTTTAAAACTTTTTTGGGGGGGTGGGGGGTGGGGGATGGGAAGTGGGGGTTGGTATGTGGGGGTGTAGAAAATTCATTAAAAAATTAAAAAGCGGGAGTCTTCGAAAGGCGGGGGGGGGGGGGGGTCAGTAGGTGGTGGTGTAGAAAATCCAGGAAAAAAAAATAAAAACTAAAAAAAAAAATTGGGGGGCGGGGGTGCGGGGGGTGGAGGGGGTATGTGGTGGTGTAGAAAATCCAGAAAAAAAAAATTAAAGGCTACAAAATAAAGGGGTCAAAAATACCCCTGAACTAAAGAGGAAGAGGGAGAGAGGCCGATACACGGCCACGTGGATAATTTTTTTCACGTGTGCACCGCCACGTTTTAAATAGTCACACCGTTGAGTGGAGGGGTATTGGTGGCCTCCTTTTGATAACGGTATATTTGATACCAAATGCAAAAAAGAGGGTATATGCGTAGTTCGAGATTCTTTTCGATAGTTAGGGGGTATTTTTGACCCTTATATATATATATATAATAGAGAGAGAGAGAGAGAGAGAGAGAGATAAAATTTACACTAAATGCATATACATTAACAGAAAAACAAAATTTAAAAAATTAAATAAATTTTAAACTAATAAGTGCATATAACTTAAATCCACGACCAAAACCTTGAATTCTTCGCTGATCTTACTATTTGGAAGAATCCGAAAGGTTTTTAATGGATCTGAAACCCCCCCCCAAAATTATCCTTAAACAAAGTACATCAAAATCCTAAAATAGAAATTTAAGATTGAGCTTGAAACAAATTAATATCTCTAGAACAATTCATTCATTCCAAAATCAAAAGCTCATCTAGTAACAAACACAGAAACCAGACTGGATATGACGAAAAACTCATCTAGTAACAAACACAGAAACCTGACTGGATATGACGATAAAAATAAGAACATCGTACACTTGGTTGTGAAGAAAAAAATTAATTGAGATATCTAACCTGATAATAAAGCAGTATATAAATGGTCACCCTGATCTTGGTGTTTTATTCACACCCTCAGTTAATCAACAGAAACATTAGTACAAAATAACCCCTTTTGCCTCAGATACTGAACATACATCCATTTCTCCAATCCATTGTATGTGTACGGACGCAGTGATTATAACTATATATATTCATATATATTCTTGCATGCAACTCAAACAAATCATCTTCCAATACCAGCTTCCGCTTTTCCAGAAAAAAAAAAAAAAAAAAAGACAGCCGGTGTACTATGCTCCACTATGCGCGGAGATCAAATAAGACCTCGATCATAGGGTCTATGGTAGATAGCCTTACCTGCATTTCTGTGAAACTTCTAAAAATCAAACAAGAAGGAATCATTGCCATAATCCCAAATATTAACCGGTGGATAACTATCATCAGTTGTCGGCCAAAATACGGGAGATCCCGGACCTCCCATCACCGCCACCGGATCTGAAACCACCGGTGCAGCCTGCATCGCTTGAGTCGAACAAAGAGGTATTGATGACCCCATTAAATGGTTTGTGTCTTCACACGAATAATTATTTTGCTGCTGATTTTGATATTGTTGAGACAATTCATCTTCTTGTTTCGGCGGTTTCGAATTCTCTTGATGGCTAAGGTTAGGGTGAGGGTTAGGGTTTGAATAATTATCAACCTCAGGACCATACCCATCACAAAGCACGTTATACTGTTGTTGCTGAAGTTGGGTTTGACTCAACATCTGAGAATGTTGTTGTAACATATCAGCATATTGTACAGCAGGAAAAAACCCATAGGGGACATAATCAGTAGGCTCCACATTAGCAGTGGATACAGCAGCACCGACACCGGTTGGTGCTGCTGTAGGGGACGACGACGAGAAAGTAAACCCGAACGTCCCTGAAGGTCTTGGAAGTAAAGGACGAAGGGTTTGTGTGGAAGATGAAGAGGTAGATTTTCTGGAAGACTGTGAAGAAGATGATGAGTTACTATTACCACTAGATGGTTGAAGATTGAGTTGAGCCCTTGAACCATAGAGTATAATAGCGGCACGGTCATAGGCACGAGCAGCGTCCTCAGCAGTAGCGAATGTGCCGAGCCATCGGCGTGTACGCTTACGAGGTTCACGGATCTCGGCCACCCATTTCCCCCAACTACGTTGTCTTACACCTCTATACCTGAATTTGTTGTTGTCTGGTCCTCCTTTACCTTTGCCTTTTTTATTGCTGTTACTGCTAGTAGTACTCGTGGAGGTGGTGTCACTGTTTGTAGCAACGGTGCTAACGGTGGTGTCTTTTCTTTCTTCTTGAAAATTGGGGACCGTTTGGCTAGGATTTAGTAATTCTTGACTATTCATAGTGAACTTTTATTTATTAGTACTAATGGAAGGACAGAGGGGGGAAGGGGAGGCGATGGTTGTTGCTATGTACCTCGTTGAGTGTATACCCAATGAGTTGAAAGAGAGGACTGAAGAAGGCTGGTGATCAAAGTCGTAATTTGTAAATGGTGGATGAGGGCGGTGCTATTATATAGATACAGAGTCATGTGTGGACTACTGTGGGAAGTGTATACATGCAGACACACATAAGCATGCGCATTGTTGTCACTTTGAAGTAAACTTAATTTCTTTTGTCCACCACAAGTTTTTCATTAAGGACCTGACACTATCCTAAGATTACCTAATTAAGAAATGTGAATAGAAAGTCAGAGAACCAATTTTGGAAAAATAAGAAGTTTCATGTCTGCTACAATGTAAAATAGATAAAGCCTAACAGAATCTTTTTAGTCTCATTTTCATAGAAAGCGGTTTTCCTCTTTCCATCAAAGATGTTGTGAACTATCTAAAGTCTCCCAGCCCATAGTGAAAGTGTAGAACGATTTGAAAATTAATGTCAACGTAACGTAGAAAATACCAGGCTAATAAATCAATTAAATGTATCCTTCATTTCAATTTGTTTGTCTAGTTTAAAAAAGTAAAAAAGATTTTTGAATCTTGTGCTTTTAAATTAAATATCTAGAACGTACAAATATGAACTTTAATCTTGTGGTCTTAAACATACCATCTCATAAGTAAAAATTAAAGAATATTATCACACAGAAAAAAAAATAACTTTTCTAAACGGGCTAAAATAAAAAGTAAGACAAACAAATTGAAATGGAGGGAGTATCAATTAGTACTCCTTCGATTCCTTTTTACTTATCCAGTTAGCATTTTATAGTTCTTTTAAAAACTAAATTGTTTAACTGTATATTTTATCAAATTATCCTTAATAATAATACTTTAGGAATCTAAATGTTATTAGTAATAGTCAATTAATTGTAACGACATGTTCGGTCATTTTGAACATTAGAAGTCCTTTCTCCTAAATGTTCGGCCCTTTCTGTAGCTTTAAAATGGTGCTTTTTTACTTATGGGGATGGATGATACGGTTCTTGAGACAATCGGGTAAGTGTCGAAGAACAAAATCTAAACTACAAAGTTCATAGTTAAAGCAATGAAAAGGTTGACCAGAGTCAACATCTAGGGTTAACGTGTTAAGTTTCGAGTTTGGGCAGTTCAATAAGTCCGAACTGTGATTTATGGCTTAGCTGTATGATTGAAAGGGATCCCGAGGGGCTTGGGAGTGTTTCAGACACTTGGTTGAGAAACTAGTCAAGTTAAAGGATTTGAGTTGACCAAGGTCAACATCGGGTCAAGACGATCTCAGTTTAGTGATTTGAGTAATCCAGCAAGTTCATATGTGTTTTATGATCGATTTGCATGTTTGGTTTGGGTTCGGAGAGATCCGAGTTTCAGGTGCTAAAACAAAGTTTGGAAAGCACCCGATTTTTTGATGCTGGTGCTGGTGCCAGGGACTTGGCCTTCGCGATTGCGATGGACTTGTCGCATTGGCAAAGGGAGTCGGTTCAGGCCTGGCCGCATTCGCGAGGGGTCCTGTGCTATCGCGAAGAAGGACCATGTGGTTGAATTATTTAATTTTAAAAAATCGAGATTGACAATTTCATATCACAGTTTGAGCTATAGACTTCGGATTTAAGAGATTTTCGAGATTCATCGCGGGGTAAGAATCTAACCTCCCTTTAACTAATTTATCATGGAATCTTGCGGATTTTAATCATTTAATTCATATTTTTGGTTGGAAAATTGAGACTTTAAGCCCTTAAGTTAAGAATATGAATTCTTTGATTTGGATGTCGATTTAAGGTTAGATTTAGATGATTTTTGCAATTTAGGAGCTTTAGACTATGAGTAAACTAATTTTTAGATAAATTTTCAATTTTGACCTCGGGGTTGACTTTTGGGGTAATTTTTCAATCGAATAATATATATATCAATATAGGTGTCTTTGGACTCGTATGCTTACATATTTGGACTGATAGGGATCGTTCGGAGGCTTTAAGGAAAGGCAAGGCAGTGTTTCGAGCTTCGGACTGCGGATTTAAGGCAAGTTGAGACTTTTCTATACTTTATTGAGATGTGTTACACCCCGAAAAAATTTGCGCTACTAAGAATTGTAGACGGCTTGGTACGAGCTCGGAGAAGAGTAAAGTCATACAAGGATTAGGGATGAAGATTATATGATTTGAGTATAAGAATATATATATATATATGACATTTGGAGACCATATGGGGTGAATCGGTTCATATGTTACTTGACGAAAAGCTCTCGTTACTGTGAGCTAAGTGGGGCCCACACGCCGGGATTTTATAAAGGACATGAAAATTTATATGAGTAGTACATGGGAAATGGAGCAAGTCTTAATAAGGACCCTTAAGTCAAATATGAGCATAAGCCCTCCAAAGGGATGATTTAAGGAAATGTTTTCGGACGATCTGAATTGAAGAGGCCAAAACGTCGTTATAAGTTTGAAATTTGGAAAAACACCAAAGATGAAAGTTGTAGATAATTGAAATAGTTTTCCAACCATAGGTCTTGGGCCCTCATATGATATCGGGATCAAATGTTATGCGCGTTTTAAGATCGGCTGTCTAGGCAGGAAATTAACCCTGCGCGAACGGGCCAGAAGGTGGCGCGAACGCGCCACGTGGCAGCGCGATCGAGCTGAGCAATTTTTAAGTCGGTCCAGGCAGAACCTGGACCGTTATATAAAGGGGCTACCCCCTTAGTTTTTCAAACCAAACACATCCAAACACCCCCAAATATTCCAGAAATCTCCCCAACCTTCCAAACATCAATTCTCAAGCCAAAACAAGGTATAATTCCCAAATTCCGGTCCAGACGGCATATAGTTGCGACTACAAAATTGTATAGCGGTGCGTTGTGTCTTAAGCTCAAGGTGGAGAAGTAAAGATATAGTGATATTATCGAGAGAAAGGTATGAATCTCTTGTTCTTAACGTGAATCTTGGTTTATTTACGGAGATGGAGTTGTTAAATAGTTATAAAATAATTCTGTGGTGGAAATATGGGACAAATACCATATGGGATGTTTATGAAGTATTTTGGTATTGGAAATATTATGGTTAATGTTGGTATTATTGTTGTTGTTGTTAGTTGCTGAATTGGGATTTTGGGCTAGGCATATAAACAGGGGAGATGCTGCCCGATTTTCAGCAGGATATAAAATAGTTTAATTTGAAAACTTAGGACAAGTGTGTGATAATGAGTCTAACATTAGTGTGAATCCTCTCGAATGTAGATTTACGAGCTCGGGCGGATAAACGTAGCTAATGGAGGTCGAGCAGGTATGTTAAGGCTTGTCCCTTTCTTTCAAAAGCATGATTCCTGTGGTACGATTTCATAAATGTTTTCATAACTTCTTTGTTTCCAAAAGCTAGATGTTTATGAATCCAAAGCATGATTCCTTTCCCGATAACCCATAAATGTTTTTCCAAAATGCTCGTATTTTCCAAACCAAAGGTCATGATTATGTGAGCTCTTGTGATAACAGCGAAGAATATGTTTTTACGATGATAATGATGATGTTTTTTATAGATAAACGTCTCAAGTTATGAGATCGATGTTTTTATGAGATTATTGAGCTATTTTCGTGACTTTCTCAATTTTATTCATTGTTATTGGTCTCACCTTATAATAATTGTTCCTTCAAGGTGAGATAGAGCGATGATGATTATTCCATAATATAATCAGAGGTTACCGACCTTACGTCACTCCGATAGAGTTATAGCTTTCTTTGGGCTCTCATGCATGCTGCTTATATAATATATGTATATGTATATGTATATGTATATGGGGAATATGGGAAAAAGGGCGAGGTGCTATAGACGTATGGCCACCTGATCAGCTGGTATAATATGATATCATCCCAGACGCGGGATGCCCGGACGCGGGGTATATGGTTAAACAGATCGGGGCCGACGTTCCTTGGCACTATCATATGTTCTATTTTATGTATACATGTATAAGAAATGTTTTTCAAAGAAAGCTAAGCATGCATGGTATCTGTCTTAAGAGGCATCCTGTTGTACAGGCTATTCCCCTATCTCATATTATGTTCCATATGTCTTATTATATTACTGTTCATGCCTTACATACTCGTTCGTACTGACGTCCCTTCTTGTGGATGTTGCGTTCATACCCGCAAGATCGTAGCGATGACGATCCACATCGCAGGACCTCCTCAGCGGCAACAAGACACTCCATTGATCCCAGGCCGCAACCCTTTTGGTATGCTATCTTGTTATGTACATATATGGGTACGGGGCCTTGTCCTGTCCTTTCTACAGTCTGTTTTTCTATAGAGGTCTGTAGACAGTGATGTGTATCCATGATGTTATGCACCCTCGTCGGTGCTTATTTTGTTGTACAGTATATGTATATGGCGGCCAAATCGATTTGCGCTGTCACTCTTAGTATTTGTGCTTATGTGTATGTGTTGGCCGTGAGTTCTCGATGCGGTGTCTCTTGTATTGACTGTTCGGGAGACAGTATAGCTCAGTTACAGATTATGTATGGGTCCAGGATAGTCAGTGAGAGGTAAATGTAAGCATAGGAGTGCTTGGCCAGCAGTGGTCAGGTACTCGTCACGGCTCATCGATTTTGGGTCGTGACAGGATGTATGGTTGGTAATTGACTAATACTAAGGGAAATGGATATAAAACGAGTTCGGTACTTGTGAGGTGATAAGCACTTGCATGGATACCATGTTATGTTTTGGGTAATTGTTGACATATATGATTCGTTAGTGATAATCTAAGAATACCAAAGCATGTGTGCATTAGTTGATAGTTGATTCTTTCGATCTAATTGCTTATGTGCAAAATTATTCTCTTGATTTGACTGCTTATGTGTTCACATCACTCCAAAATTATCTTTTAATGATAAAAATGAGCTACTTTGGGCCTTTCTCTTATACAACGTTATTACTTACTTGTCACGACCCAACCAGAGGGCCATGACGAGCACCCAGAGCAAACCTACCGAGCACCTCATGATATACATGCATTACATAACCCTACCTGAGTGGGCCATACTGCTAACTCATTGATAACATCAACTGGAAGGAACACTAGCCCAAAAGATACATACATATATATATACATACATACATACATATATATATACATACATACATACATATATATATATATATATATATATATATATATATATATATATATATATATATATCATCAAATTGTGCCCATATATACAAGCCGACAAGACTGTCATAGTGATAGAACAAGATATGGACAAAGAAGGTCTTAGCATATATAATTGTACACATCTGTCTACCAGCCTCTACAAGAAATGCATAAAATCATAAGGACAGGACAGGACCCCGCCATGCTCATATATACACAAAAGAATCATACCAACTAGACTGCAGCTCCGAAACAAGTGGAGTACTCCTGTACCAACGCTGAGATGGCAACCTAAGGATCTGTACCATCTCCCTGTGGGCATGAATGCAGCATCCATAAACAAAAAGGACATTAGTACGGACAAAGTACTGAGTATGTAAGGCATGAGAGTAACATAACAGAGACATAAGAAACCATAGGGTAAATGGATGAAACCTGTATGTCTGAACTGTCCCTGTGAATCAATCATGTATACAAATACTGTGTATCTGAACTACCTCTGAGGGCTAATGATATGCGTAAATACTGTGCATGTATGCATGAGGTCATACATATAAATATGCATATATAACGCCTGTCAAGCCTTTGTGGGCATCCCATCGTGATCGTAGCATATCGTATCGTATTGTATAGGTCAGCATCATCATCATCTTCATCGTATCATCATATGACCAGCTGACCAGGTGGTAGTTCATATATAACGCCGTCACCTTCCCCATACCCCATACATATATATACGTGATACATAATATACGCGCATATAGCGCCTGAGGGGTCTCGGGTCTGTATGTGTGTGTATATATATATATATATAAATGCAATGCAATGCATAAACATGATAGGGGTACAATGGACTCTAGAGACCATAATGGATATAAAGGGAGACTTTCTGAAGATATCATTATGGAACATGAAACAAATTGATCATTCCTAACTCTAAGGGTAGAATCATTATGGATTAACGTTACGTATACGTCTTGCTCATAAATATCATGCCCAAAAAAAAAAAAAGGACAACCTTAACATATCTTGTTGTCTATCTATCCACTCAACGTCTATCCTCCCGACATTGTAAATCTACATTCAAAATGTTTCACACTAAGGTTAAGTCGTCGAAATGCTTATAAGGTCAAACTAGACCATTAATGAGCGAACGAGATTTGGGCAGCATTTCCCCTATATCACTTACTTGCTCAAAATCTCAAAACAACTCCCAAATGACAACAACAACATCAACAATACCATAATCAAGAGATTACATTCAAATTAAACTTAAATCAATGCAAAACGCCTTTCCAAAATCAACCCATAGTCATCAACTTCAACTTAATACCTCATGACTTCTCTACCATGATTCTCTTGACCTTAGGACTTACTAAACCTCCAAATTAACTCAACATAAGAAATAAGATGAAGAACATACCTTATACTTTAGCCACACCCAACTTTCCTCAAGGTCAACTCACCACAACTCCAAATAGAAGCAAGAACAACCACTTTCTATGAATTAGATTAGGGTATCAAGGTTTGATCTTCACGTGAATTAGCTTAGAATGTTTATAAAATGTTTAGGGGTTGAGAGATCTTGGAGGGTCTAGAAGAATCTAATTTTTGGGTGAAATAACGACCCAAGGTCGTGGCCTTTAATTTATAGGAAAGGGAAATTTTCCACCGCCTCCACTTCGACGGTCAACTCGACGGACCGTCGAGCTGCTCGACGACCGTTGAGTAGTGGCGTCAAACTGCTTGATCAGAGCTGACTCTCTGATGGTGGTTCGACGGTGGGAATTGACGGACCGTCGACCATCTACGGTCCGTCAAGATGGGCGTCGATCTGCCCTGTTGTCACACTCAGTTTCTTTTAATCCGTTCCACCTCTAATCTTTCCGATACTTGTTACACGTAACTTAAACTCTCATAAACACAGAATGAACATGTAGAATAACTTATGACCTTGACAAAAACTTGACTTTCTAATCCACATCGGCTAACTCACAGCGAAACTCAACGTATAAAATACGGGGTATAACATTACTGTGTGCATGTTACATTCTTGGTTTCCTATGATATCTCATGCATATTACACTTGAGGATACATATGGGGATGTCTAATGGGAAATGATTACGAGCGGAATGATGCGATTGATAATCGGATTGGCTAAGTATTGAGATTGCTAGCCGAATTGGTTAAGGATCCGATGGGAAATAGTTCCTGTTAGGTGTATCGACCACGCGAGTGCCCAATGGGTCACACATCCCTATTAAAGGAGTGTGGTGTTGACACCTAAGTTTTTACCTCCCATATTTTATTTTAATTACTCAGGGTCCTTGGATAATAAATAAAATAGGCCATGCATCTTGTCTACAAGTTTTAGTGAGGTTCTAAAGAGATTCAGATGGGTTTGGGGTTTTGTCGCGCTTGTATCTGGTGTTTTCGCCAGAGGTCTGTGGATAGAAATACCTCCAGATTGATCATCCGGCCTTTTTTTTAGTGAGGTTTGAACCATTAGATCCGTATCGAAATTACGAAGCTATAGGAAAAAGAATTGATGCGTTTGGCCTCCAGATGAGAGAGTTATGCCCGTTTTCGTTTGGGCTATTCCAGCTGGCCGCTGGCAGCAATTAGAGAGCCGCTATAGCGGCCTGGTGAGCGCCACAGCAGCCCAACTGGGTAGTAGGTCCGTTTTTAATGTCTTTTTTTTCAAGTTTTTACCATCCTAAACCCAAAAACACCTCCTTAGAATGCGAGAGGCTATTTTCCTAGGGCTAGGGTGAAGTTCCTCCTTGAAGGTAAGTGCAAACCCTTACGTGATTCATTATTTCTCCTTCCTCAAATCCCTTGACAAGCTTAAGCTCCATTAATGGTAAGTGCAACATTAAAACCCAAGAATTTATGAAACCTTCAATAGTTGGAGGGTTGGGGAGAGAGTAATCAAAAAGCTTTTGACAAGCACTTTGGGGTAAGATTCTAACCTAGTATTCATTATTTATGTGTCAATTATCATCATCTCATAGTCATTCCTACACACTAATTGTGAAGAACTAATGGGTTAAGAATCCTAGGGCTAAATATAGAAAAGATGAATTTGAACATCTTGTAGTGAATAGAATTTTATGAAATTAAGATTGAAGGTTAACTAGATGATAGGTAACATAATTGTGCACTAAATTTTCCGTCTTACCCTCATGAACCCGAATTCACATTGTAGGGGTATTTTGGGTATTTTTCTAAAAGTATAGCAATATGGGTATCGTTGGACTCGGTTAGACTCGTAGAGTACTATTTTGACTATATTGTATCTGAATTTTTAATAAAATTACAATTTTTCCCTTGTGGCTCGGGTTTGGCTATTTTTGGTCCATTTTTGGGTTTTGGGTAAAACTATGGCAATATGGGTACCCTAAGATTCGTATTCTGACGTAGAATTCATATTTGATAGACGTTAATCATTTTGAGGTTCTCCAAAGAGGAAGGCAAGGCTAAGGTTTGGTGATTTGAGACTATTGCTCGGCATTCTAGGTAGGTTACGGCTTACTTTAGTTAGACTTTGATTAGCGAAACGTATGTATTGTGTAGAATTGATGGGAGAAATCATGATTAGGTATTCAGACATGGTGTTTGGGTTAGATATTAGCTAGGTTGGTATGACTTTTAGTTTTGTGGGCTCGTCGCCATTACGTTATGTACTGACATATGAGGTGTAGTTGTATGCATATTGTGGTGATTTGGGATGGATTTCTATTATGTTGATTGTCGTTGATGGTGGCATGTCACCCTATTATTGTGGTTAGACTTATTGCCTAAATTTTCGTGTTGTACTCAGTCCTCCCTTATTGAGACATATATTATCGGAGAAATGAAGGATACTAAGTTTAAACCTAGATTGTGGTTTACATATCTATGATAGTACGTAGTTGAACACTTGATGTATGATTTACTATTGACGATAATATATAGAAAAGTGGAGCTTCTTGGTGATACCAGATTTAGTTGTGAGGCGAACTTGCTACATGTGGAAGTAAGGAGGGGCATAGACTATTATGTTGTTTGAGATGATTGTATGATTCATTTCATGGCTGAGTTGATCCAAGTCTTGATATGACTTGTGGCTTTGTGACTTGTACCTTCATTGTTGCTTTATTGGTTTGCATTGATTTACCACGTTTACACTCATTTATGCATTCATACACTCATGCATGATGGAAATGGTTTGGAAGACTTGTGGCATGATGCCTTGTGTTTGATATTTATATTGCTGATTGTTCATAGTCCATACATACTAATGAGCTGAAATACATTGAGACATACATTGTGATGTGAAATTGTACAAAAGTTAATATAATCTTCTTGATGAACTTGTGATACAAATTGATGACAATTGTGGTGAGAAGCCAATATGATCTTCTTGATGAAAACAATATACTACTTGATAATTGCTTATTAAGAGGGATGTAACAGTTTTTCTTATAGAATCGAGTGCCTCCGGGTCCAAGGCTCTTTCCGGAACGGAGGGTATATAAGCTCGAGTCCGAGGTAAATTTCGGGCAGAGGGCAATAAGTGACTCGGGTCCGAGGAGTGTTTCGAAATGAGTGATATAGGATGTGGATCCGTGACCGAGGTTCTTTCCGGAATGAGTGGTACATAGATACCAGGGGTCCCCTGCAGGTCATGACTACTGAGCTATGACATCAGTAGCATGTGTGTACAGTGTGTATTTGGCCAGTGCATTGCATTACATTGCATTGCACATCATCATATTTTGCATTGCACATCATCACATTTTATTCTGCATTATTATATGCTCGTTTGTTTCTGATTTTGGTATGGATGTTAAATGCCTACTGTAATACAATGATAACCCTTGACTGACTAAAATTGTGGATTAGTAACCCTACCTAGGGAAGGAACTTGGGCTTGTGATTATTAGGTGAGATTATTGAAACTTGACAGACTTGTGAGTTAGAAGCTTCATCTTAGGTTGTGACTCTGTTATGGGATATTCTGTGACTTGGATTTCAGTATTAAGTGTCTGTCTGTCTATCTTGTTGATTTTATACTTATATGCGTGAACTAATCTTAGTCGACCGATGATGCTTACCGGTACATAGTGTTTGTACTAATACTACCTTGCTGCACCCTTTTTGAGTGCATATTGTGTTCCAGAGATTTCATCCAGATTACATCTCTAGCTTGAAGCTAGTTTGCTCGATCAGATCCGAGGGTGAGCTTTATCCATGCCATGCCACCTGAAGATCTCTCTTTCCAGATGACTTTTTTTATTCCAGACATTCTTTGTTATTATATTTGAGATATACTTCATTCTTTAGACATTGTTAGTTAGAGTCCTTGTACGATGACTTTCAGATTTTGGGGGTATAATAGTTAGACTTCTGCACTTATATTATCTATTAATTATGATTTGTTTTATTTATCGATTTATTCACTTATCTATTGACTGTTAATAAATGAATAAAGAAGCTGGAATTGGCTAATGATTATTGGGTTAACGGGCAAGGGTTCGCCTACTAGTGATAATATGGTAGGTGCCCGCACGATCGATAATTAGGGTTGTGACGATACCCGACATGGTTAGCGAATATAGTCCCGGTACCAAAGAAAGATGGGAAAATAAGGATGTGTGTGGACCATCGTGATCTTAACAGCGCTAGCCCAAAGGATAATTTCCCACTCCTAAACATTCACATACTCATTGACAACTACGCTAAGCATGAGGTGCAATCTTTTGTGGATTGTTACGCTGGCTATCATCAGATACTGATGGATGAAGAAGATGATCAAAAGACGGCATTCATCACACCATGGAGGGTATATCATACCGGTAATGCCTTTTGGGCTCAAGAATGCTGGTGCTACTTACATGAGGGCGATGACCGCCATCTTTCATGATATGATGCATAGAGAGATTGAGGTATATGTGGACGAGGTCATCATCAAGTCCCGAGTGGGTGATGATAATCTTAAGCACTTAAGAAAATTCTTCGACAGACTCCGCAAGTACGATTTGAAGTTGAATCCAGCAAAATGTGCATTTGGAGTGCTTGCCGGAAAGTTGTTAGGATTCATAGTCAGTCGTCATGGTATTGAGTTGGATCCCACAAAGATCAAAGCAATTCAAGAGCTCCCACCGCCAACAACAAAGAAAGAGGTTATGAGTTTCCTGGGAAGGTTGAACTACATTGGACGCTTCATTGCCCAGTCCACAGTAATTGTAGAACCGATTCTCAAACTCCTCAAGAAAGATGCTCCAACCAGATGGACAGAAGATTGTCAGAAAGCCTTCGACACAATCAAAAAATACTTGTCAAATCCTCCCGTTTTGGTCCCGCCAAGGCCGAGAAGCCCTTTGCTGCTGGACATGTCAGTATCAGAGAATGTTTTTGGATGCATATTGGCACAAAATGACGAAACAGGAAAGAAAGAGAGAGTTATCTATTACATCAGTAAGAAGTTCACACCCTGTGAATCCAGATATTCTTTGGTAGAAAAAACGTGTTGCGCTCTAACCTGGGTGCCTCAAAAATTAAGACATTATATGGCTGCATACACGACTTATTTGATCTCAAGAATAGACCCCTTAAGGTACATCTTTTGCCAACCTATGCCGATAGGGAAGCTGGCCAAAGGGAAAATGCTATTGAGTGAGTTAGACATCCAATACGTCGCACAGAAATTAGTTAAGGGCCAAGCATTAGCAGATTTACTGACAAGAAGTCCAATGGATGACAACCCCGTACCTTTGTGGACTTACTTCCCAGATGAAGAAGTGATGACAATTGAGGGCGAAGAAAATGAAGATGACTTAGGCTGGAAAGTATACTTTCATGGAGCGGTCCATTTTAAAGAATCAGAAATCGGAGCCGCTGTTTCAAACTCGGGTCAATACTATCTAGTGGCTGCTAAGCTGAACTTCAGTTGCACCAACAACATGGCTGAATACGAAGAATGTATCATGGGTCTTCATCTAGCCCTTGACATAGATGTGCAAAACCTTCAGGTAATTGGCGACTAGAATTTGTTGATTCATCAGGTTCGAGGAGAATGAGCCACCAAAAATGAGAAGATCATACCGTATGTTGGACTTGTGCAAAGGCTAGCAGATCGGTTCCAAGAAGTCAAGTTCAAATATATACCAAGAACCCACAATGAGTTTGCTGACGCATTGGCAACAATAGCATCCATGATTCAGCATCCTCACAGTAAATACATCGATCCTGTCAGAGTCGAAATCAGAGATCAGCCATCTCTTGTGCTTTTGTAGAATCAGAGATCGATGGGAAACCCTGGTATGCCGACATAAAAATGTATTTGAAAAAATGAGAATATGCTGAAGGAATAACCATCAATCAAAAGAAGACTATCAGGAAGTTGGCGAATGATTTTCTTCCTAAATAAGAATATTCTGTATAAAAGGACCCCAGGTTTGGGTTTGCTTAGATGTGTGAACTCTGTCGAAGCCATAAGATTAATTGAAGAAGTGCATGCTGGAACTTGCTAGCCTCACATGAATGGGTTCGTGCTATCGAAGAAAATCTTAAGAACAGGTTATTACTGGATGACCATGGAGAACGATTGAAGCAAATTCGTCCAGAAATGCCACAAGTGTCAAATTCATGGAGACTTGATAAAGGTTCCTCCGACATAACTGAATGCTATGGCGTCGCCTTGGCTGTTCGCCGCTTGGGGCATGGATGTCATAGGACCAATTGAGCCAGCTACGTCAAACAAACTCTGCTTTATTTTTGTTATATCCCGTATTTTGGTACATTGGGATAATCCGAGTTAGTCATGATAAGTTAAGGACAAGGTTGTAATTTCTTCCGATTTTGTTAAAAGTGCACAAGTTTCATATTCATCTTTTCATTGGCATGGAGTGTTAAGGGTAAATTTGGAATAAGAAAAATTTGGGGTTAAAAGTGAATTATGGAAAGTTAAGCATTTTATGAAAATTAAGGGCTAGAAGTGAAATTTTGAAAAGATAATATTTCATGAAAATGGCCATATGTGGCCATGTGTGTGGTGTGGGCCATAGACCACATGTGTTAATTATATAAGTGGCAAAAGATAACTAATTAAGTCATCTTCATCATTTAGCACCCTAGAAAATTCAAGAAGCATGGAGAAAGAACAAGAGGCCATTCGGCCATGACCAAGAAAAATTGGAGTCCAAAAATTGACAATCATGTTGTTGCTTCATAATTTAAACTCACGTCGACAAGATTATATTTCGTATTTTTGTACGTCGGATTATTCGCAAGCCGAGGTGGGGTCCACACACCGAGATTTTTTTGGGACATGCGACAATTTATATGACTCACATATGTGAAGTTAAACATAACTCAAGAAGGACCCTTGAGCCAAATCAAAGTGGAAGTCCTCCAAACAAATATTTTTAAGTAATGTTTTCGGGTGATCTCGACTTCGAGGCAGCAATGGTATTATAAGTTTGGAATTTGAAAAACACCAAAGATAGAAGTTGTAGATAATTGAATTATCTTTCCAACCATAGGTGGTGGGCCCACTGGTGACATCGGGATAAGGAGATATAGACGTTTTAAGGCGGAAAGGTCGAGTGGGCTAGGCTCCAAACCGGCCCAATCGGGTTAGGCCCATGACCCATGCCTATTTAAGTCTAATTTCAGCCCTTTCCTCTCATTTTTCAGACCAAGAATACCCAAAAAATTCTAGAAAGAGAGAGAGAAGAACCTTGGAGAGAAGAAAAATCAATTTTGACCAAAATCTGAGCCCCGAATTCCGAAGCCCATGAAGAGAAAAGTGTTGTACGTCGCGTTGTCTTCAATTTGAGCTAAAAATCAACCAAGGAGAAGAGTGATAACGTGGGGGCTGCATGCTTAAGGTATGAATATGGTTCCTTTTCATTGTTAACGAGTGTATTTAGAATTTTAACGGATTAAAACGGAGGGGATAGTGTGTAGAAATGGATGAAATTCATGAAATTTTGTATGTTGATGTTGAGTTTTAGTATGGGCTGTTTTGTGACAAGGAATGAACTAAATTTATTTAGTATGTTTGTATTGTTGTGTTGTGGGTTCTATGGTGCTAATGAAAGTTTAATGGTTCAAAGTGAAGTTATAGTTGTTTGCGGTTTGTTATGGAATTTTATATAGTTTATTGAATTTATGGAAGTAATGGATTATTAATGTAGTTCATGAATTCGGAAGGAAGAAAATGTGTTGTGTTGTTTCCTTGAACTTGGAGGTTTCGGGTTTCATTATGTAATGGATGGAATGTTGTTGAATTGTGTCGAAAGGGTTATTAATGTTAGAATGCGTTTTGAATCGATTATTGATGTTGCTTATATGGTTGTTGGTATTGTTGTTGAAGATATCGTCGAGTTGAATTCTCGGGTTGTTGAACTTATAGGGGAAATGCTGCCCAAATTTCTGTAAATAAAGTGATGGCTTGGGATTGGATTCTTAAGTGCTTATGGCTAATGTTTGGTGTCTAATGACATTGTTGTAGATTTCGAGAAGCCGAAACTTGAGTTTGGAATAGCTTAGGAAGCAAACGAGGTATGTAAAGCTTACCTTTCCTTCTTTTGGCATGTCTTAGATATGAGTAAGGTATGATATGTTATGAGCCTTGGGGGCAACTCTATTCTGAAATTCCGAACATGTTTATGGTTCACACTCGTTCCTTGATGTTCGCATTTTGATACGGTCGGATTATGGTCCTTATGTCTTCCATATGATTGGATTTTAAAAGTTGCATAAAAAGTTTTGTTTTTAAAAGAGTTCTGTAACTACGAACGTCCGTAACTTTTATAGACGGAACCGGATTGCTTTGATATGCTCGTAAATGATTCCATAACGTATAGTGACTATGGTTTTTCGTAGGCGGGCCCGGATTGGGTTGATGCTCGTCCGTGGGTCCCGCGACTCCCTTCTGTATGGTTCTGATGTCTTTTGAAAGAATTTGGTATGACTATTTTTCCGACCCCCGAATATGATTATATACTTATCTGTTAAGTCTAAAACGAGGATTTCCATGCATATGATTTTGATACGTAACCTTGGTTTCTGAAGTTCGATTTGATATGTTCCCGAGTGATATTCGGAAGAAAACCTGATTTAACTATTGTTTCGGTTTTGGAATAACATTTCGTTTTGATTATCCTATTGGGTCTTTGTAAGTGTTTTGCATTGCATATGTTTTCCACGATTCTCGCTTGTGCATCTTGTTGTATGTCTTACGAGTCCCGGGCCGGAATGTTATTGTGAGCACTATGTTATATTTTGAAGTATGATGGGATACGAAGTTTGACGTGATGTGATAATATGATAAGATGATGATTCGTTTCGTATCCGAGCCGGTGGTAATAAACCCAATGGTAAGCAAACCCGGTGGTGGGGCAAACCCAATGATGAAGCAAAATTCCACATTATTTTAGGCAAATCCCACATTGGTTTAGGCAAATCCCACACCGGTTTAGGCAAATCCCACATTGGTTTAGGGCAAATCCCACATGGTTTAGGCGAATCCCACATCGGTTAATGTCGCCCTCATATGATAAGTTATGATGTTATGATGTGCTACGGTATGTATATGTATGATCTGTATTTCAGGAGTAAGCGTGTTGGCATTCTGATTATTATATTTGTCTTCTGTACCTCTGTTGTCCGATTTGTGTTTCAGATGCAAACACTTTGGTATTCTGGCTATTATGCTCACTTTCTGTACTCCTTACTTCGGTTATGATCTTATTTTCTGTATGTCATGCTTTACATGCTCAGTACATATTCCGCTTCGACCCCTTCTTCGGGGGGGCCGCGTTTCATGCGCGTGTATATACGTATGAGTTGAAGATGTTCCGGCCGGGGTTGGCGAGCTCTATTTTCTTCCGAGTCTTTATGCCTAGTCAGAGTGTTAAAGTTATGATATCTGGAGTTATGTTAGAGACTTTGCAGACAGAGTCGAGTGTATGATATGTCGGTTTTGTAAGCGGCTATGTAAGCCGATATTTCATTGTGCATTATGTTGCAGATGTGTTATGACTACGATTTCATTCGATTTGAAAAAGATGAAAAAGCATGTTGTTCTCTCGAAAAATTTTCATTATGCTTATGTCATGTTTTATGGGCCGGGTGATGATTATGAGTATTACGAAAGTCAACGGGTTCGCTCGGCCCTAGGTAAGGGTCGGGTGCCCATCATGCCCTATCAGAAATTAGGGTGTGACACTTTTGGTCGCCATAGACTACTTCACCAAGTGGGTGGAAGCAGTATCTTATGCATAAGTAACAAAGAAAGTAGTCGCAGATTTTGTGCGCAACAACATCATATGCCGATTTGGCATCCTAGAATCAATCATAACAGACAATTGGGCTAATCTGAACAGCCACCTGATGAAAACGATATGTGCTCAATTCCAAATCACTCATTAGAATTCAACTGCATACCGACCATAAATTAATAGAGCTGTAGAAGCCGCCAACAAAAACATCAAGAAGATCCTAAGAAAGATGATTGATAACTACAGAGACTGGCATGAGCAATTGCCCTATGCATTACTGGGATATAGCATCATGCCAGACTTCAATCCGGGGCCACTCCATACCTATTGGTGTATGCATCAAGCAGTATTATACCACCAAGAGAAATCCCTTCATCAATCATATAAGAAGTTGAATTAGACGATGCATAATGGATCCGCAAGAGGTATGAACAACTAGCTTTGATAGATAAAAAGTGAATGATTGTTGTTTTCCATGGTCAATTGTACCAACAAAGAATAGCGCGGGCTTTCAACAAGCATGTAAGAACCAGGGTTTTTCAAATTGGGCAATTAGTTCTCAAACGAATATTCCCAAATCAAGAAGAATGCAAAGGAAAGTTTGCACCAAACTGGCAAGGGCCCTATATGGTGCGAAAGGTACTATCAAAAAGAGCAGTGGTATTTGCTGAAATGGATGGTCAGGAGTGGCCAAGAACAATAAATTCAGATGCCATCAAGAGATACTACGTGTGAAAAAGAAGACGACTACGAAGATTAGAGTTTTTTTTTTTTTTAGTTTATGTTGCTTTAATTGCATTTCCTTTGCTTGTAATTTTGCATTCTTCTTAGAAAAAAACCAAATCCAAAAGTATGTACGAACTACGCGAGGACCTGATTCCCTATACCTATAAGGGGATACGTAGGCGCTTTTCCAAGCTCAATCGCTTTAAACCAAAAAATCCAAACTTATGTATTCTAAATTGCGTTATGATCTGATTCCTATTTGGGATATGTAGGCGCTCTTTGAGTTCGGTCACACCAAAAAAATCCCAATATGTTTACCTCGAACGATGTTTCGACCTGATTCTTGAAACGAGATACGTAGGCGCTCTCTTGAGCTCGGTCATTCGAAACAAAATTCCCAACGAACCCTAGGAAACCTCAGAATTGATCTAGCAAGAGAGAGATGAAGTAACCCCACATAGAACTTCTACACTGGCAGAATTTTTAAGAAAGGTCTCAAAAATTCTTTCAACGCCATAAAATCCAGAATCAATAAGTACACATTTACACTGGAGCAAAATTTTTGAGACGGTCTCAAAAATTCCTTCCACATAGCAAAATTCGAGTTGGTACAAAGACATATACAAACTGGGGGAAATTTTTCGAATGGGATTCAAAAATTTTACAAGTCAAGATCAAGAAGAAGAAGAAAAGATGGAAGACCTAGTTTGAGCAATTAATGTCATGACATTAAAAGTTATCGTGTATAAAATATATCATTTTCAAAAAATATATAATATACCAAATATATATATATATATATATATATATTCCAAAATCATCGCAAAAAAATTTCAACTTTGCTAAAAAATAAAAGGATTTTTAAGGAAAATGAGCATTCTTTCCTGCCGAAGTATGAACAAAAGAAGTCCATGTGCAGGTAGCGCGATCGACCATATAGGAAACTAACGAATTTTTCTGTGGATGCAGGAACAACCGAGCAGGGATGCTTTTACACTAACTTGTTTGCTAAGATGTTTGAAACAGGATAACAACAACGAGCAAAGTGAAGAAGAAATTTCAAGGAATAGTGGCAAAGAAGAGCATACGAAAGGGTAATGAAGCCCTCTCTAAGTAAACTTCATTTCACGCTGACAAGTTTGTTCGTTTTGCAGAGCACAAAGACTTTTACAAAAGAAAATTTTAAGACTACAGAAAGATATAATCACGATTTACCGAAGTTTGGTCTCCACTAAACGGTATTGTATCAAGGTATTGAGACCTCGGCCTAGACGTCGTATGGCTTGCTTTGATATAATGACTGATTAGACGTCTTAAATTTGGTAAGCACGGTCCTTACCTGAATCAGGTGTCGTAATTCTGACATCAAATTTAAGATCGTCGACGCAGAATGTCAGCAAAGATGGATCAATTTTGAGCCGAAGGGTGGTCACAATTTTGATCCTAACAATATGTGATTTGAAGATGACGCATTGATATGGGCATTGAAATGCCGCATTCACAAACAAAAGAGTCTAGTCCTTTCGGAAGATGTGAACCCTGTTGACGGGCGAGTATTCTTCCCTGGAGTCAAAAAAGGAAGGTGTCAGCCTTGCCACCAAGGTAAGCTTCATTCCTAAAGATGACAATATGGATTAAACAACTACATGCCGAAGGGGCTGAGTCGTCATTCATATATAGCCAAAAATAGGTATCATAATTTCGAGGTTGATGTCTGATACGCTCAAATTACACCTATTAATGGTATAGCGCGGACGTTGTCAAATATAGTAACCCAACAAGGTTGGGGTCGAATCCCACAGAGAACAATATGTAGGCAATTTAAGCAGATTAGGAATTATCACTAACAATAGCTAGACCGAATGCATCAATGGTGGTTTTTGATAAGGTTTTGATAAAATACGGAAATATAAATTCTAATCTAGAAAGCAAGTAAATTGATCAATGGCCTCAAGTAAGGAATTAAGGAATCTATTTCTCAAGTAACGCTCCAATCTATTTCACGAATTATAAATAATAGCAAGTTTATGTTAATTAGCCTCGGATAATGACTCTAAATTAACTTCTCCCGAAGATTAACTAGACTATCCAATCAAGATCCCCAAGCAATTAGGAGCATTAAGAACACCCGAATATGGCTACAAGTGGTATCGCCTATTCCTAGGTCAATTTCCATTAGATGAGGGTTAACGCCCCAAATTCATGTTAATTATTCTATCCCAATCCCATTCTTCCCTTCTCGAGTTTCAAACAAAGTAAATGGGCAAGTCTTAGTGGTTAGCTACTCCCTTGAGAAACGTTGAAAAAATAAGAATAATTAAAATAACAAGAACTTACTTGATTAAAAATAATGTCGATGAATAAATAAGCATAACAAGAGTATCAATCTTAATTGTCACCAAGAAATTCCCACAAACAAGGATTGAATAAAAGAAAGAAAATATACATAGGAACCCTAGCCTCCAAACTTGTGTTTTATGCCAAAGATAATTTTACAATCTTCCCAAATATTTTTTAAAATGAACCGTAGGTGAAAAAATCGTCAAAATCTAAAAGTTCTCACGGATCGGCGGAAAACCTTTAGCGCGAACGTGCCATGTTTCTGCGCGAACGCGTGGATGACCTTAGCATCACCCTTCTTACTTCAGCGCGAACGCGTGGACTACTGGCGCGAACGCGCAGTGTCACTGGCGCGCGTGGGCGCGAACGCGTGGATTACCTGCGCGAACGCGCAGAGTAATTTTCCAACAAAATTTCCAGAATCTCCCGAGTTCTTTCAAAGTGATCAACTTTTTTCCCCTTTTTTGCTTGTTTTCCACACTTAGGCTCTAGACCCGTATTACTCCGAAACATAACAAAAACCACGTAAAATCACATAGACTTGCTTAAAAACAAGTAAACTTACAGCCGGGAAAGCATCAATTGTGGCGTAAAATCACGCCACATCAACACCCCCAACTTAAAGTATTTGCTTGTCCTCAAGCAAGCCATACAACACAACGACTCAATCTAACACCTAGATATCATAGAATAACAATGTCTACATTGGTTTTAACTCTGAACTACCGGCATGCATGTTTTTCTTCCAATGACCACCCCAATTCTTCGTTTTAAACAACATACACAACTCAAGAACGCTATGACTAACACTGAGGCTTCAATGCATGACATTACATTATCGAACATATTATGATGCACACAAACGCTACTTTAGGCGGTCACTCTATTTTGCTCACTTCTCATCCTTATGCCCTCACATAGACCAAATGAGTGTCAAACACACATATATACAATGAATGGGACGAAGACGCAGACAAGAAAAATACTCACACTCACAAAGAAATTCATATCTACACATGCAAACACCATAGGCTTGCCCTTATTTTCTATGTCTTCATCCTAGGCTCGCTCGGTTGTGATCTCATTAGGGCTTGTTTTGGCTTGTTTAGGGACGGGTAGGATACTTTTTAGATATTAGTGACTCACCCTCCTTGAACACTACACATCTCTTCACCTTAATTCACCTCTTTTCTTTCCAACCCCTTTTTTTTTTCTTTCAAGTTTTCGACCTCGATGTGATTTTATTCCTAACCAACTTACAAATCTTTTTGTGTTACAATTTTCTATTTTTATTTTATTTTTTTTTATATGCAACTCCCACATCGAATCTCCACTAGCAAACTCCACCACCCCCAACTTATGTTTTTAACATCTACTTCACAGTTAATTCACCCCCAACTTTAGGCATTTTGCCTTATCTTATCTAGCAAGATCAAGGAGGGAACGGGTGCGAAGATGGATTAATTGTACAAAGGGTAAGGTTTCATACTTGGCTAGCCAAGAAAAAGTCAAAAGGCTCAAAAAGGGAAACTAGTGATACTTTTACTTTTGGTAGGGCGTATTTAGGCAAAGTGACTTTTTACGCAAGGAAAGCCTAAGATCATCTCACACCCAAACTAACCTTCGGATTTCAAACAAGACCAACCGGGCAAGTTCTAGATTAAACATGCATAAACAGAGCCAAACTAACAACTCACACACACATTGGTGTAAGGACAATTATTTTTACACTTGTGACCTCCTAAGTAGTCATTCCTCACACACAATACCCCAATAATCATAATGTTATATAAAGAATCAAATATGTCAACCAATGACTGTCTTAAGTATGCATTTTTCAAATTTCGAGGGGTTCAAAATTTCCAACAAACCATAGCAACATGCCATCGATTCTACAGAGTAACACCAAATAAGTCAAAGCTACTCTATTCAACCTAAGCAACATCCTAAACATACCGGTTTTCAACAAAAATAACACCCCTCAGGAAAAGAACTCTGGCAAAGAAAAGCCGAGGGGGATCCTAAACACATATTTACAATACAACAATACCAGATAGCCACCCCCAACTAAAAAATATTTTGCATTGTCCTCACTGCATCACATAAGCATACAAAAAAATCTGAGGCATACCTGCTAGCACTGAGTGCTATAGTCATCTCTCGCTCGCCCTCGGAGCTGAGTCTTGGGCTCGGCGGGACAAAATCTTTCTCATTTTCCTCCTCCTCATTCTCGTGCTCCGCATACACTCCTCGAATACTCATCATCTTGTTCAAAAACTTGCTTTGCTTCTTGGCATGCTCTCTTGCCTTTTTGACCTTTCTCTATCTTACCTCGTTTTTTCCTTTATATGCTTTCCTCCTCCACTACACACGCTAATGTCGGACCATCGGAACCGAAGGAGCCAGACGTGCCTCTCTCCATATGGGCCAGCAGGGAGACTAGTCACTAGCTGCTGAATCCGAGTGTCCATCCCATGGACCTGGGTGGAGATATACTGAAACGGCCTAGCGGCCTCTTGCAGTGGTGGCAAGAGTGGTATAGCTGGAGTAGGAGCAGGCGCTCCATCAGTCGAATCTGATGCAGTAGAGGTGAACTGCCCAAATGACGGGGCTGCTATGTCAATCTTCCTTTTCTTCTGCACATTACCGGGCCCTCTCTTCTTCAATGGATGAATCGGTCCACCGGGCCCCTTTTTCTTGTCACCTGGCCTTGTGGGCACCTCATCAGTGGTGCACAAATAAGTGATCAACGACGGGAAAAATAGACTCTTAGTCCTTTCCATCACCACCTCTCATATTTCTTGCATAATAAGCTTCCCCACGTCCACGGGCAACCCGTCCATCACAGCACAAATCACTTTATCCCTCTCAAGGGGCACCTCCGAATCATGTTTGGAAGGCAACACCTTCGGATGTCACAATATCTAGCCAAGTTTTGGCCTCAGCGGAATTCTGTGGAGTCAATCTTCCTTTGCATTGTGGTCAGCCACTTTGGTTGCTCCCCACCATGAAGGTGGGTCACAAACCATTGTTGCTTCATTTGTTCGTACCTATGCGCCATCTCACTGTTATCACCATCCTGCAGATCGTAATAGGCATTGATTCGAGAAGCATTGCACAGGACATCTACGCCTCGACTTTGACAATTGCCCGATCCGTAATGTACGCACTCTGCCGGCGTTCGCATAGAATTCCCGCACAAGGGTATAATTTGCCTTGATTGGTTCATCCGCAAAGCGTATCCATCCGCTTGTTACCAGCCTTTCGTAGAACTCGGGCATCTTTTCTTCCAAATTTTCTGTTACGATGCCCTTTTCTTCGATGAAGCTCTTTCCCAGCAATCTATCATAGAGCTTCGAACATTTTGCCGACTGAAAGGTGGTGGTATCGTAGTATTCATTCATGGGCGCTTGGGCAACATTGGATGTTGTAGCCATCTTTCAAGCTTAAGTACCTACAAAATGAACACACATGTCAAACACACATATGAATACCTAAGACAATGTATAATGAGGCAATTAGGCCAAAGAAATGGGTCACCAAAGTTTCGAGCGGCCCTGTGCGAGCATTCTGTTTCTGCACTGGCAGTTTTCCTTCAGCGCGTTCGCGCCTCAGATGAGTGCGTTCGCGCCATTTGGCAATGTTATTTCTGCGCGTTCGCGTGAAGGACCGGCGCGATCACGCTGAATCAGTGCCAGTTTGTGCATTTCCACAAACTGGTTATGGGCATGATTTTTGGGGCTTCGATTTCATGAAGTTAACCACGTATTTTGCCCCAAATTTTGAAACACATCAACACCCAAATCTCAACTCACATCACTCAACAATCAATAATGATTTACATGACAAGAATTTCAACAATGTCATCAAATTTTAATGCTTAAATAAGTGAAAGTAAAACTTTTCTTTCACAAATTCTAACATGAAAAGATGATAAAATCAACCCTATGAACAAGAGAATGATAGAATCACATACCTTGTGGTTGCAACTTGAAGAAATCTTTAAGATTTGAAGTTTGAGTTTGAGAGAAGGATGGGAGGAAAGGGAGGGAAATGGGGGTTATACCCCCTTGGCTTCTGTTTTAACGTTATTACCTGGGTACTGCGCATTGGCGCGTTTGCGTGGCCTTCTTGTGCGTTCGCGCTGAACAACTTTTTTTTTTCCTTTTGTTTGTGTTCAGCGCGTTAGCGTCGAATGGTACGCGTTAGCGCAGAGGTATATGACACCCGATTTTCCGTATCGCTTTTTTTTTTTTTTTTTTTTTTTGTTACATATAGTAAAAAAAAAAAAAAAAAAATATATATATATATATATATATATAATGGAAGAAACTATTCTAAAAATTTATAAATGATGGGTTGCCTCCCACCAAGCGCTTGATTTAACGTCGCGGCACGACGGTTACCAACTTTACCACTTTTCTCGCCATTTGGAGCTTATGAATTGGGCACCCAACTTGGATTCAAGTTTGTGACCCCGAACAGTGAGGAGGTGGTAAGTAGATGAACAAGCCAAGCAAAATATTTTTCATCTTACATTTCTTGGCTTTCAAGTGAGGAATGTCATTTTGCCTTCTTGAATTTTCAAATTGCAAAATATAAGTCTCTTGAACTTCTTGAATCACGACATCCTCTTTTTCCCCCGGATTGGAGTCAACACCAACCATATTTTTCAGAACAATGGTCGACTCCAATTTATTTTTTTCTTTGGCATTCCCAATAAACTCGTCTTCATGATTTACCTTTTCATCTTGAGCATTGGGGAGTTCATAATGATTTGCCCATGGAGGATTTTCTTCGTTTGTCATCAAACCAAGTTGGAGACTAGTTTCCAAGTATTCTTCCAAGGCTTTTTGATTTTCATTACCCTCACCTAGCAGACACTCCATCATGAGTTTGAACTCACCAATTTGGCCATGCTCACAATAAAAGTCACTACTAAACAAGTTTTCATGGAAAGATGCCATTTTTTTTTTTCTAAAAATAAAATAAAACACAGAAAACAACTATACAAAATATTCACAGGTTCGGTTCAAAGCAAGTTAGCTTATTTCCTAAATTAGCCAAAATACGCCAATTGTTCCCGGCAACGGCGCCAAAATTTGATACGCTCAAATTACACCTATTAATGGTATAACGCGGACGTTGTCAAATATAGTAACCCAACAAGGTTGGAGTCGAATCCCACAGAGAACATTATGTAGGCAATTTAAGCAGATTAGGAATTATCACTAACAATAGCTAGACCGAATGCATCAATGGTGGTTTTTGATAAGGTTTTGATAAAATACGGAAATATAAATTCTAATCTAGAAAGCAAGTAAATTGATCAATGGCCACAAGTAAGGAATAAAGGAATCTATTTCTCAAGTAACGATCCAATCTATTTCACGAATTATAAATAATAGCAAGTTTATGTTAATTAGCCTCGGATAATGACTCTAAATTAACTTCTCCCGAAGATTAACTAGACTACCCAATTGAAGATCCCTCAAGCAATTAGGAGCATTAAGAACACCCGAATATGGCTACAAGTGGTATCGCCTATTCCTAGGTCAATTTCCATTAGATGGGGTTAACGCCCCAAATTCATGTTAATTATTCTATCCCAACCCCATTCTTCCTCTTCCGAGTTTCAAACAAAGTAAATGGGCAAGTCCTAGGGTTAGCTACTCCCTTGAGAAACGTTGAAAAATAAGAATAATTAAAATAACAAGAACTTACTTGATTAAAAATAATGTCGATGAATAAATAAGCATAACAAGAGTATCAATCTTAATTGTCACCAAGAAATTCCCACAAACAAGGATTGAATAAAAGAAAGAAAATATAGTAGGAACCCTAGCCTCCAAACTTGTGTTTTATGCCAAAGATAATTTTACAATCTTCCCAGTTGGCTTTTTAAATGAACTGTAGTAGAAAAAATCGTCAAAATCCAAGTTCTGCTCGGACTGGGCCGGAAAACCTTCAGCGCGAACGCGCCATGTTTCTGCGCGAACGCGTGGATGACGTCAGCATCACCCTTCTTACTTCAGCGCGAACGCGTGACATACTGGCGCGCGTGGGCGCGAACGCGTGGATTACCTGCGCGAACGCGCAGAGTAATTTTCCAACAAAATTTCCAGAATCTCCAGTTCTTTCCAGTGATCAACTTTTTTCCCCTTTTTTGCTTGTTTTCCACACTTAGGCTCTAGGGACCTCGTATTACCTGAAACATAACAAAAACCACGTAAAATCACATAGACTTGCTTAAAAACAAGTAAAACTTACAGCCGGAAAGCATCAATTGTAGCGTAAAATCACGCCACATCAATGTCCACAATCGTTGAAATACGAATATGATTCCTACATCAAGATTTGCAGTCGCTACTGCAGTTTATTTCAAGATAACATAATCCTAGTTCAAGGATAGTGGTAGTCATGAGACAAGGCTCCGCACTTGAGTATGCAGTAGTTAACTTGAATATTCTGACTAGATGTTGTAATTCTGAGCACAGAGATTAGTAGTCATCATGAAAGGAATATGATGCTGCACTCTGATGTGCAGTCTTCATTTGGGTATTTTTTACTATAAGTGATGTAGTCCCAAATTGGTATACCGCAGACTTCGTATGAAGATAATGATGAAGACGACACTAGATTTGCGACAGTCACCGCAGTATGTGAAAATGGTGTGAGTCCAAATTTCCAAGGGTAGCAGATGTCATAAGAAACAAAAATGATCCCACACTTGAAAACATGGTTTTCATTAATGGCATCCTGCTTACGAAAACGACAACTGAACTGGGGTGTGAAGGTTTCGCAAAATGCGGTATAGCCCTACCCAGATCCCAACGGAAGTTATCATTGAAAAAATGAGAACATTCAAAAATAACGAGAACAGAGCCGACTGAAGTATCGTGATTATTATTCAAAAAAAATTCAAAAATATACTTGCACAAAAGCACACACTTACAGGAAAAAGACGGATGAGCTTTCGCCAAGAGCTGGATAAATGACGAAAATTGATAGATTTAACCTCTAAAGCAAATGGCAAGAATGCCGCACAGGTATGACATTTACAATTACGATAAAAATTCTTTAAAACACTAACATGCAAGACTCAGCATTCGGGAGATGGCTAAAAGCTACCAAGATAGGAGCAAAAGATCCAGACCCAAGGATTGTGGAGCAAACGTGGAACTTTTCTTGGGCAACTGGCCAAAAACAGTGTACGAGAGTCAAGCTTTCTACAGCAGGGTTGAAATATCACTTCAAGTAACTAAACCCTAAAAATCTTCCAAAAAACCGCCTCCGGTCAATTTTTTATCAGAAATTGTCAAAGGAATTCCCGCATAAAGGGATATTCCTTTTTGGGCTATAGAGTCAAACTACAATTAGCCTGATTCTCGAAGCCTAGGGATATGTAGGCTACTCAGATTTCGAAGCTCAGCCATATTTCCTATGATTCTCTTGGGACATCTTAAGATAATCTAAAATTTCTTTGCTTTTTAATCCTCTCAGAGTCAGAACTACAAACGACCTAAATTCTCATGAAACCTGAGATATGTAGAAAACCCAGAGATCGGGGTCCGGCCATACTTTCAAAATTTTGCATAAAGAAGGAGGCGATAGTCCCTCTTATTCGGTAAAAATTAGGTCTGTCAAAATCCGTAGCTCAAGGATGGCCTTGCCACCCTAGAACTCCGAAGGGGCAGTTGTTGACACCTAATTTTCACCTCATAAGATGCGTATTTTGAGTTTTCAAATTTCGCGAGTCAACAACGGAGTAAGGATATAACCTTTACAGATTAAAATTTTAAAATCCCGAGAAAATTGCAAAAATGATATTTAATTATTATTTCCTAAAAATTTGACGAATATAAGAAATACGAGTTATTTAATTTTATCCCACTCCGTCTAGTTCGGGAAAATCGCTAACTTAAATAACGTATTAACTACGGCTCATTCTTATTGCATTTTTTACATTTTTAAATATTAACCGGAGCTATATTAATATTGGGCTTGTTTTAAAGATAATTCTTTAACTTTGCAAGTTTTAAATTTTAATTTTCATAAATAGTTATTTTACTTAATGATATAAGTGTTATAATATATAGTTTATAATTATTAAAATAGGGTGGGGCGGGGGGGGGGGGGCGATTGTTAAGTTTAAAAACTTTAGTGGTCATAAGTTTATAAAAATGGGGTGAGAAGTTTGTTTAACTTTATTGCTCATTAACCCGTCACCCTAATAACCTTCATCAGGCGATTTGGGCGATTTCTCTAGGGTTTATACAGTGCTTTCAATTCGTGGCGATTTTGGGATGATTTTCGCTAATTTCTTGAAGGGTTTTGACCTCGACCATGTACTTTCATGATTTACAGGTTTATTTTCCTTCGATTTCCTTTTTTTATATACTTAATCGATTCATTTAAGAACTACTCGGGCTTTGTTGTAATAGAGCTGCCATTGGCGGGGCTTTGAGCCCTTTGCCATCTTGTGCACCCTATTACACTGAAACAAAAACCTAAGGGAAACTTTCTGGGTATTTTCCTGGATTATAGTACACAAATTGGGGATTTTATACAATGGTACTATTTAGTACATTGTTACCGTTAGGATGTAGCTGTGATGTACTATTTGTGATTTTTCAGATTTATTTTTTTATTTTTTTAGATTTTAGGGTAAAAAATTGATTGGATTCTATTGTCTTATGTGGGGATGTCACGACCCATTTTAGCATAGGTCATGCGGGCACCTACCATTCCCCCCTCGATAGGCGAACCCATAACTCAACGTTCACAATCAATAAATATAATAAAAAGCGAAAGAAGTAAGTTACATAAGTCTGACAATATAGTATAATATAGAACAGTGCGAAGTAAATGAAACCACCCCAGTATCTGGTCTGGTCATACAAGAGCATCTAAATCTAAATAACTCTTGTCAGAATAATAATACATAAAGTGTCTCAATCCATGTCTTGAAAGGAAAGTAAGACATAAACAATAGAAGAGTCTTCGAAGTTAGCGGACATCATGCTCACCCTGAAAAACTCAAGTAGAAGCTGAAGAGTCGATCAACCACGAGTCAGAGAAGTAGATCCGGCCTGATATTCTGCATTCATAAAAGAATGCAGCAAGTGTAGGTCAGTACAAATAACAGTACTGGTAGGCATCATAGGCCGACTAAGCATAGTTAACACAATTCAGAGAATAACGCAGATAAATAAGTAGAACAATCAAGCATGAAACAATATAATCGTAACCGAGTATCTAACCCCAATATAATTAGTCTGAGTATATCAATTCCTGGAACAATCAACACTAAAACGTAATCCACCGCAATACAGTCATCACGACATCTCACTCAAGTCATAATGCAATGCAATGCAATAATGATATGAATGTGATGTCATGCCATGCTATGCAAATGAGATGTACACATGTACTCCGGACGGAAATATCGACATCTCGGCAGCACAACCCAGTGTAACTTGCGAAGTCTGAGTGTCACCCATCCCGGATCTTTGCCAAACAGACGGGACCCTGGCTAATTGTTCACAGGGGGAGTCTCACCAACACCACTTTGGGGGACCCGTGGAGCCCATGAAGTACAATCGAATCCAGGATAACATCGAAAATGACCATGCAACAACAATGCTCGAATATACCATCGGACATCGGCCTCCACACAATCACTCAAAGAGTTATCAAATATCAATTTCATAAATCAATGATTCCAGAATTGAACCTCGGACATCGGCCTCCTCACAATCACTCAAGTAAAAGAGTTTAGCAAGTATCCGTTTCATATAAACAACGATTCCGGAATGGATCTTAGGACATCGGCCTTTTTCACAATCACTCGACTAAAAGAGTTTATCAAATATCAATTTCGCTCAATCAACGATGCCGGATCATGACCGGATATCGTCCATGCATGATAATATGAGAGAATGCGTGCAATGTATATGTCAATCATCAACAAGTAAGCTCAATATCACAAGTATCTCAACAGGGTATGCCAACAATATATCACATCACAATACCAATAGTGGGTATGCCAACATATATCAACAACTCAAGTACCAACAGTGAGTACGCCAATAATGTATCATAGTCCAAATACCAACAAGGGTATGCCAATCCTATCCCCAACAGGACAACAACAACATTCGCTATCTACCAACTACACGTGGCATCAAGCCAACACCATTAAACAATCAAACACATATAACGGGGTGTCTAGTCCAAATACACATCAGGGCCCAACCTAAGGCAATATCCATCCCAACTTCACACTTGAAGGTTCACATACTGTCTCCGACATCATTATCTGAATATGTGATTCACTATATTAAGTCTCACCAAAGATAAATCATAACCTACCTGGACTGCCGAACTGCAACGCCAAAAGGTCACTCTATCACCTTGCCCTTCCTCTAAAGCTCAGAACCAAAGTAGTCTAACATAATTGAATTCTAAATTAGAAATCACGAATAATGATAATAATATTGCTATGATATCAATTAGTTCCAATTTAACCCTAGAAATTGGGGAAACGGGTCCACAAGGGCGAAACGGGAAATTCACGAGTAAAATACCAAATTTAATCCTAGGTAATCATAACCCAATAATTTATTGTTGATTTAGCTCAAGAACTATCCCCAATCTGATTTCTAGAAAAACCCCCAAATTGGGTATGAATCCTAATTCCCTAAATCTAAAATTCAACATTAAAAGTGGAAGATATGGGGTTACTAAGCTTAGATTCATCATATTTTAGCATTAGCATCATCAATTTTATCAATTATAACCCTAGGGAGAAGTCTCCCAAAACCCTTCTTCAAATTCTACTTCTAAGGGATTGAAAAGGGAAGGGATGATTCTAAGATGATAATGATTAAAGTGAAGTGATTAGATAAAGCTTTACCTCCAACAAATTCCTCAATTTATCCTCAAGAATAGCCTCCCCAAGCTCCAATATCGAGTTATGACATAATGAGAGACTAGGTCTTATTTTAAGACACATTTAATGAAATTCCCCTGCCCGTGACCGCTATGGCGAGGGTATTGCCATTACAGCGGCGTCGCTGCGGCATCAGGGACACCGCTGCAGGGGTGAAGGACTAATTACTCATGACCGCCCCAGTGGTCACTTCACCGCCATAGCGGTAGTGGCACCAGACACCAGAAGTACCCATGTTTTCTAAGTCTTCCATCGAATTTTTGGGTTATTCCCGAGGCCATCTGCTCATACCCTGACCACCTAAACTCATACAAAAATACTCTATGAACGCACTCGTGGTCTCAGAATTTCCAACGGAGGTCCCGTTAACCGAGTCAACCACTGATGCTTACTTCTCATTTTCCATCCAAAGTCCCGAAATGCACCAAAATGCATTGGGAACTGAACCAATCATACATACAAGTTCTAAACAATATTCGGACCTCTTGGAGTTGACAAAACTCTAAAAAAGGTCCATTTTCTCAAAAGTCAACCTCGCGTCAAAATGAGTCAATAAACGCTCGGAAATGACGAAAGTGCCAAAAGGACTATAACGAACAAACGGGTCATTACATTGGATTTCGAATTTTCTGAGGATAGTACTATTTTTAGGATTTTGGCAGGAATTTTAGGGTGAGAGTTCCTTTTTACATCCTAGGATTCCCTAAACTAGAGAATTCTATAAATAGCAAATTTAGAAGTTGGAATAGAGGACCTTTTATTCGAAATCTGGAGAGAAAAACTGAAAATATAAGAGAGATATAAAATATACACTATTGCGATATATATACAAAAATATTTTTACAAAAATGCTATAGAGATACAAGAATATTCACTCAATATATAAACATATATATAAGAAGAAGAAGAAAATATAAAAAAGAGGTTTTTGGAAGACAAAGAAGGGTTTTGAATACTTGAAGTGAATTTCAACCCCCCTTTGGTCTTTAGGTTGCCTCTACAAAAGGTAACCCTTTTATTTTCAAGCTCCACATTACTTTAAATTTTGAGTATTTTTACTGTTTCTTGCTTACTTAGTATATAAATCTTGTAAACTATTGTTTCTTACTTTGTTGTACTAGATTCTGTTTTGGTATCTAAAGTTATAGGAAAATAAGTTAAAAGTTGAATAAGTTAGTGTTAAGTAAATTTCATAACTTGTTAGGTTCATAAAAAATGAGAAAAAGAAGTAAAGGGTAGGGGGCATAGTCTAAGTACTATGTCTTGGATATTTTAGTTGTTTCATTGAGATGGTGTTATATTAGTTAAAATGAGGCTATTTTTTGAAAATCTGGAATTAGTATTTGTAGGTGTTTGGCTCAGTTTGGTTTTAGTCTAGTTAAATGTGATCATTGTGTATTATTTGATTCATTTTAAAGTAATACACTTGTTTGATATGTGAAGCGCTGTTTTGAGTGATATTTTTCCTCTAAAAATAAGGTAAGAAGTCATTTGTTAACTCTGGATGTTGTTTCTTGTGAAAACTGGATATTTTGTGCTTGTTTTGGACTGTTGATCCCACCCTATCCCTTTTACTATCTAAACTAACAAGATGTGGTTTAAATATTAACTAAGTGTTTGGATAACTTGAAATATTGTTAGTATGCTTACAGTTTTGGTAGAAATGGTTTTAAGTTATATCTGGAAAATGGATTTGTGGATTGGAATTTTGAAAGTTGTTAAGTACCCTTATTGTTTTAGAAGATAGGACTAAATAAGTATCACAACTTGTTGATTTGATTGAGTCATCCAATAAATACTTTGGCATACAATTTGAAAGGATTTGAAGTCAAAAAGCTGTCAATAATAGGACTAATTGAAACTTGTTATTTGATTTTATAAGGACTAAAAGACAAAAAATGAGTTTGTTTGGACCTTAAAAGTGTTAACTATGGTTGTATACTATATTGTGACTTGCTATTTGCTTGTTTCCATGAACCTGAAATTTCAAAGTTGGAGAATGTGTCAAAATCACTTGATCACTGTGGCTTTATAACTTGTGATAGGCTGCTGAGTCTGAAATGCTTAATTCTGTCTTGTTTACTTGTCTGTGTCTATAAATTGACATTGTTTTGAACTCTTTTGAAAAACTAAAATCCTCATTTGTTGAGTAAGGCTTGTGAGACTGAAAAGTACAGAAAAAATGAATCTGCATGCTTGGCCTTTGTTGACACTTAGGATGTGCCTAGCTCAAGATGTTTCCTAGACCTCAAGATAGAATCATGAGTTCTTATTAAAAAAAATTCCTAAAACTAGCAACTCTTGTGAAAATTTGATTGGTCATGAGGCTTAGAGAACAAGAATGAAATGAAAACTTGCCTTGTAATTTGCTTCAGATTAAGATAAGTTCATTTAGTTATATCCATGGGACCACTTTGGTCTATTTAGGATAAAATTGGCTTTTAAATATTTCTGTGTGCCCCACTTTTTAGTTTGACACATTTTTTGACTCATCTCTGGAAATTAGATCTGTCATTTGTAAAAGTTAACTCTTAAGGATTAAAAAGGCAAATATGGACTTGTTTGATCCTAAAACAGGAAAACTGAGACTGTCATGGCCTTTTAGGATTAGACCTTGGAATGACAAATTGTGATTGAGTGCTATCTTGTAAACTTGCAACCTATTTGTCTCTTGAACCTGAATTTTTAAAATTGACAAAGAGTTTGTTCTTTGTCATAACTGCCTCTATGTGTTGTTGCTTTGCAACTCAGAATAAGTTGTAGACTGGAAATACTGGATCATAATTTGTTTGTCTTTTCACTGAGTTATTTAATAAGTTGTTTGGCTAAAAAATGAGAATTGAAAACCTCTTTCTGTGAAACTGTGAAAAACGAGAACTATTTGTTTATTTGTTGGATTGCAATTTTGGCGTAAGACTATTTCTTTGGATCAAACTAGGCATTATTTGTAGAAATCAGGGCATTGTGTGAAGTTACAACCTGCATTCATTTGAAATCTTTGCATAAAGTTAGTAGTACTTTTATAAGTTAAAAGACACACTGCATAGAGACTTTGAAAATTTGAATTGACTTGGAAAAGAGAAGAAGGAACTCTGTATGTGCATGTGTTACTTGGCTGACTATATATTGATTTTCCTCACCTATACTTGACTGTTTTATCATATTTAGAGGCTGAAAACTTAATCGGAAAGCTAAACACTTGAAAATGATAATTGTAAAGTTCAGGATTTGTTGTTCAGGCTAAAAACTGATTACTAGAGATAAGATTGTGAGCCTTCTTCCTTGAAAATATGAAGTTTCCTTTCCTGTTATTACTTAAACTGATCACTCTCCAGTTTGCTTGATATGGCTAATTGGTTTTGAACCCTTTGTGATATTAAGCATCTCTTGGACCTTGTTTGATTTTGACATGACCATTTGATTAGGGAAACCTGCTAGACCCTGATGCATCTCCTGCTTTCCTTCTTAGTTGTATTATTAGCCATAACTGGTGGTTTCTCTCTGCCTGATACTATCTCAAAACTGCCTTAGCTTGTAAAATGATTCACTTTAAGTTAGCAATGAGAAGCTGTGTGAGCTTAAACCTTGAGAAACAGTTTGGGAATTGTAGTTTGAAAACATGAAACTTGTGTGCTTATTTTGTCCCTAATTTTCGTCGAGTTGACTAAGTTTTGGACTGAAATTACCCCCATGTACTGTATTTGCTTAACCTGCATTTCTACTCCCTTAAGGCTGGAAAGTTGAAGACTCTTGTTAATTGAAAACTGACCCTATTCTATACTGTTTTAATCTTGGACCTTAAGTATTTGTTTAACCTCAAAATATATACAATACACTGTGTTTAACATGCTTATTTGTTAGCCTAAACTGCAGACCTTCAGTCACTTGTGTGCTATTGAATTACCTGTCTAAGACTTGTTCTATTCATTTGCTCGTATCACTGTTTGGGTTCTGGGTATTCTCTGGAAAGTTAATGTCATTTCTGGGTAGATTTCTTGAATAATATAAGGGAAAAAGTTGAGAAATATAGAGTCTATAGCAAATATACGTAGAGGGTATGCCCCTTTAGGGGGTTTTGCTCTCTACATATGTGTATATCACCTAGTATATTGGTATATTGATGTTCCAACACTTAGAAAAATACAAGCACATGTGTTCACTTGAGAAATTGGACCAGTTTTAGGCTTGGACGTTGAGTTCAGCTGAGATCTTCTTAATTTATGTCCTTTTGCATAAAATGACCCTTCCCCTTTTAGTTAATATTATGGGCCTGGCCCAATTGCTTTGTAATTCATATTTGTGACTGTGTAATTAAATTTATGTCCTAGTACTAATATATGTCATACCTCTCTATTTTGTAAAATCTGCATTCATTGGTGGGTCCAACGAGGCCCACCAACTCCATTTAGATCAAGTCAACCTCAACCATGGATGAACATATGCATTAGAGCATTACTTGAAGCGGATAAATTTTATATGAATTTATTCTGTTGGGCTTGGTAGGCCCAACTCCCTATCTCTTGTTATTTATTTTGCAAAAAATGATGAAATGTGTTTATTGGAACCTTCAATTGATTATCGCGTAATTAGAGTTGCTGAAACTTGATTTTTATAAACCTTGCAAACTAATTTTGGAAATCACTGTAGCTTGTATAATTTCTTCTCAAAAAATTAAGATCGTTTCAATAACTTGGGTGAAAACCGATTGATTTCATAAAATTAGAGGACTGATTTGGACATTTATAAACCTGTGGACTACTATTAGTTACCTGATGGACTGACTGCGAACATATTTGAGACTTTATAGGACTGTTTGACTATTTTAATAACTTGGACTCTTAAACTAAGAAATGGCTAAAAAAATCTAAAAATGTAAAATATGGTTAACAAATGGTTAATAATAGTATATGCCTTGAACTATTTTTTACACTTAATAAAACTCTTTTAAAACTTAAAACAAAACCGGGTGAACTTACGTAGTGTTCTACTTAGGTTAATTGCCTTCGGGTTTTAACCTAGGTGTTCTAGTCCGAACCCCAAAACGCTCAATTTTGGACAAAATTTTACCACTTTTATTTCTTGAAAGAATTGTATTTTGCATGAATGACTAACTTTTTATTGCGGGAATCTAAAACAAAAGCAGTTTTTATCAAACACAATTTATAATCACAAGGCATACTATTAGAACCCGTAGGTCAACCGTATTCTACGAATCTTTAATACCAGGATGCTTAACACCTTCCCCGGGGGATCATCAAAATCCTTACCCATACTTTAGTTAGATTAGGTTTCTTTTAAAATTTACCCGTTTTAAATGAACTCTTTTCGAATTGGTTTTTCCTAATTTCCTACAAATTAGGTGGCGACTCTAAACAATATTCATTAAGAGTGCCATCACGTAGAGGTATATTTTTTCTTTTTCCCGATACGATTGACAACCGTACTTCTCCGGGACACTTTCCTTTTTAAATGAGGCAAGTGCAAATGCGAATCGGAAAAAATATCAACCCGCTACAATGACAGCATGGTATTTAGGGGGAAAACAGCAAAGGCACAAAATAACAAAAGAGAAATCTAAAGCCCACATGGGCCACTCAACATATCAAAGAAAAAAGAAACATTCAGCCCAAGTACAAAACATATTTAGTATGCAAGAAAAGACCCAACAATTAAACAAAGCATTCGGCCCAGAAGACCAAACTGGCACAAAGTTAATTCATATTTGTAAATTGTAGTAATGATATACCTTAAGTATATTGAATATACTTACTTCTATATACCTGTGAGGGTACAGAGGTGAATATACCCTGTATACCTTGGTATATCACTTGGTATATGAGGGAGAAAACCAGCATATCAAAAGAAAAGTTATAGGAAAACATGCTGAAGGTTCTTGTTTAATCAAATCTTATGTGGGCTGGCAATAATTGATTCAGAGCCCAAAACTGAAAATAAAGTAAAATAGGCCCACAGTGTTGTTTCCTTAAATAAAATGAGTAATGCCACACAAATAGCTACACACACCTATCAACCATATACTATTGATATACACACCCATGGAGATACTAAAACAACCCAAAAAGGAAAGCTTCACCCTCTTGTTTCTGATGACACACAAGATTCAAGGGGTTTCGAGGAATCCCAGACATGGTAGACACCAAGGAAGGCTTAAGCTTAATCCCCAAGTGCTGTTTTGCCTCTCCATTTAGGTGCTGACTTCATAGTATATAGGAGGAGTGTATATCTAATGGTGACAACAAACAACTCCTAAAATGGTTTTTATGTATATATCTAACAATTCTGGCTATCTTAACATTGACATCAGTATCCTGTTGAATTCAGGCATGACCAATAGGATGTTTAAGTAATTCTGTCACACAGCCAAGATAAAGTAAAAGATAATCTATAGTCACATAAACACATAAACTGGGTACCCAAACTGTACATAGTGTCAGCACTTAATTAATTTTAAGAGTGCATTCCCCAAGCAAGCAACACAAGACAGGTAAATGAACTCAAATAATTAGTGACTAGATTTTAAAGAGAACCAGCTAACATCTACTAGGCGTTACACACCAGCTATCAAATAAATTGTCAAGCAGCAGTTTCCAGGATAAGCTTATACTCTAAGAAAGTTAAATTTGAAAGCCAATTTACACTTGAAAGCATGAGAAGGTAATAAGACTACTATATCCACTCAAATAGACTCTAATGTACCTAGATAAACTGCACAAATACCCGGTTTTTAATTATCTTTGGTGGATTAGTGAAGCATGGTTTAAACTAGTAATTTCATAAAGGGTAAGTGTTTATTTTTAACCTTATTGAATAGGTGAATTCATTTAAGACAAACAGAGTGATTAAACAAGACCCCTGGAAAGTTATCATTCACTAGATTAGACTAACTCATATATCAATACAGCAAACAAACCATACCAAAGAAGATTTGATAGTTTTAAAATAACTTAAAGTGTTTCAGTTTTAAAATCCATAGAACAACTACAAATTAAACACCCAGTCAAACAGAGACTCATACTTAAACAAAGAGGAGCAACTAGGAATCTAAGAGCAAAATTCAGAATCCAAACAAATCATCACTTAGCTAAGATGTGTCCAGCCTCTCTTTTAAACGAAAAAGTGTAAACCAAGCATAAGATTCAAACAAAAGGACTGACCATATTAGTTGAGCCTGAATACTTTACTTTTTAGACAGTGTCCCAATAAAAGGGGAAGAGTGAAATGGCTCTTGGTTTAAAGCCCAATTCTCTATGAGTTTAAAACCTTTTTAAGCTAACTAACCTGAACAGAGACAAAAGGTATATTCATTAGCCTTCAAATGTTGAGTTAAAATAGGGGCTGTCACATTCTAGCAAACCTTTCTAAAGTAGTGAAACTCATTTTTTGCAGATTGGGGTTTCCAACAAAAATACAAACCAAGACTCAAACCAAACAGGATCTTCTTAGTCTTCTTTTCATGATTAGAGACAATACACAGCTAAGTTTAAACCTTCCTTACTCTAAATAGAAATTAGGCAAACACCTCTATCAATACAAAACATACAAAAAGACAACAGTTTCATGTTTTAATAGGTTTAACAAGCTATAACTTAGAGAATATTGGAGTCTGGACCATTCGGTCAACTTTCTAAATACATGTGTGCATAACACAATCTCTTAACCTTACTTATAATAGACATGGTTTTAAACAAGATTCTAAACAGTCCAGACCATAACACTCAGTCCTAGGCAAAACAAGTTAAACCAAGCACATCTCTACACTTATAACACTACATTAAATCAAACATGCTAGCTAAACTATATTGAGTGCAATCTTATACCACTTCTAAAATTAAGCAGGACAGGTTGAATGACTAGACATGGTCTCATTCTAAGTACATAGCAAATAAGCTTAGTAATCAAACACAGTTTCCGATAACCGTAATATGAAGCAAAGTAAGCTAAACAACCAAAACAAGTTCATGTAACTATAATATTAAGCATATAACTAGATACTTAAACACAGTTTCATACCAACTATAATACTAAGCAAAATAAATTAGATGACTAAAGATCCTTTCATGTGACTATCATACTAAACAAATAAGTTAAATGGCTAGACACATAATGAACAACTTATGATTACATAGAAACTAAGACCAAAAAAATAAATAAAGGATGGAATATTACCTCTTTTGAGTGCAACCTTAAGTCGAGATTTGGATGTAAAGATCTTCTCCTACCAAATTAACTCAACCATGAACCCAAAGAAAACAAAGAAGACACAAAGTTTTAAAACTAACTAACTCAGAAAAGTTAAAGGTCTCAAAACGTTTGAAACCCTAGGTTTTTCGAGTTTTTGTGTATGCAAGTGAAAATTTTCAGATTGCCCTCCTTTAAAATGCAAGTTAGGGGTCTTTTTATATAGAAATCCGTAAATCCTCCAAACCCTAGTTTAGCCGATGTGGGATAACTCCCCATTTAGGGGTTTCCTCCTCACATCCCTTGTTGTAAGGTTAGGAAGAAGTGCAAACAACGAATAAAGGGTCAGATTTCACCGTCAACTAATCGATCCATTTTGTTCTTCATGAACCAATGAGATCCATGGATTCAAATCCACAAACAACCAAAAATAATTGATGGATTGCAGAGTATTACCGCTTGAGACTCAGAAAATAAAGAGAAAATGGTAAGAAAGGCGAGATAGCACCCTGTTTGGGGTAGCGTTAGGTAAGAAAAGGTGGCAGCATTTATTATTTCCCCTTCTCAACCTTGCAAAACACTGAAGAAACACAGTACATCTGCCATATGCCATTTTTAGGCATCAAAGTGATGAAGAGAGAGAAAGGAGAGGGGCGACGGTGCTATGGTTTGCCCGCCTCTCTTCCGCATTTCGCACAAATGAGACCTTAGGGTCTGTTTGTGCTTGTTGTTTGTTGTTGTAAAGGAAAGGGGTTGGGCCGGGTCTGGCCTTTTGGGCTGGACACTGTTCAATCCCACTTTTTCTATAAAAAAAAATGAAAAGGGCCTGATTATATCTATGTATACTCATGTATATATCATGTATATAGGCGGGTGAATATGCAAAATTCAACAAATAGCCCAAATTCGAAACGATGTCACCTAATATGATATTGTAAAACAAGACCCCATTTACACTAATTGGTCAAATTTTAAAAGAAATAATAATAATAATAATAATAATAATAATAATAATAATAATAATAATAATAATAAAAAAAAAAAAAAAAAAAAAAAAAGCTTTTTTTCAAAAGACCTTAATTAAATTTGGCTAGTTCAAATTATTGTCATAATTGGTTAATAACTAATTATTTCAATTACAACCGCTTAATGGCAATTTTCAAAATCAATTACAATTAAAACTTCATTAATTATGAGGAAATTCTAATAAGTTGACTAAATAAGAATTGAGGGGTAAAAATAGCTAATTTACTTAATTAAACAGATTCCTTCCATTACACAGAGTAAAATACTTTGCAATTTGACATTTTAACAATTTAGAAAATTAAGTGAATAATTGTGGTAAATTTATAAAAATGTGTGAATTATTTTTAAATGACTTACAATATTTATAGAAATTATTTTACCAATTAAGAATGATAAAATATTAACTGAATAATTTTTATAAAATCATTTTGGCTTCTAAAAATAGATATTTCACTCTGTTTGATATCTCAAGACTCTGAGTGACCAAAATAAATTACGGAAGGTTAAAAATTAGGTGTCAACAACTACCCCTTCAGTATTCGGGGATGGCGGGACTATCCCTGAGCAATGAAATTTGACTAATCCTGATTTTTGACTAACCCAACTCATATCACCACTCATTTTCATGCAATTTTCAAAACATATGGCCGGACCCTGATTTCTGGATTTCCTACATATCTCAGGTTTCATGAGAATTTAGGCCATTTGTAGTTTGACTCAATTATGACTTCTAAATGCAAATTTAAGCAAATTTCGAATTTCCCGGCCATCAAATTGGGAGGTCCAAAGTGATTGGTTGGAGTGTGACTGACTCTCTGGTATTGAGTCCGCCTATATATCCCTGTTCTTGGGAATCAAGTCACTTGTAGTTTGACTCGATCGGAGGAAAAAGGTCATCCCTCATGTGGGAGTGCCTTTGTGTGTGCTGGTGTGTGTCCGACCGGTACCGAAATAATAAAAATAAGCAAGACACATAAGTAAACACACAATCTTATGTGGCTGAGCGTGGTGAGGAGTGATCTTCCAAGTCCTGGACGGAGAGCTTGACTCTCATGGGCACCTTATCTCGATCGGCTACGTAAGAAAAAGTTTCATGTTGGCTTCGCAATCTGTCTGGATTTGACTTGATCAACCTGCTCTGTTTGGCGGCTGCAAATCTGTTTCCATCTGCTGAGTAACATTGATTTTTTAGGTGACGAATATTGCGGTCATCCGATCGGTTTTACATCGTCTTGTCTTTTTGAGTGAATATTGCGGTCTCTTTACCGTTTTTACATCGCTTTGTCCTTTTGGTCCAATACTGCGGTCTCATGACCGGTTTTACATTGCTTTTCTTTTTGGGGGCGAATACTGCTGTCTCATGATCGGTTTTACATCGCTTTTTCTTTGGGGTGAATACTGCGGTCTTGATGTTCGGTCAAAAATGCATATATTTACACATTGTTGCCTCACATTTTAATGCTTTTAATCGTCTTTTGAGTACTATTATATTATTTTGAGCTTAATATTATATTTAATTTTGTAGGAATAAAATGATGTGAAGATGAAGAGATTTGGAGCAAAATTGAATAAAAAGTGAAAGAAAAAAGAAAAAATAGAACCAATGGAAAAATAAGAGATATGACACGTTGAAGTGGAAAGAAGAAGAAAAACAAAAGAAAAAAAAATAGAGTAGAAAAGTGGGGAACAAAATGATGGCCTAATCATTGGTTTTTCATGGTGTAATTATGGTAGAATTCAGCTTTGCATGCAAAATAAGAAATCAAAGTACTGAACGGAAACCGCACGCGATCAAGACGCATCACAACCTGCCGCACGTTGATATTCAGCGCTTCTCGAATTTTATTATGCAGTCCGTGATTTTTTCCCATCCGAGTTGGAATTGGTTTTTAAAAGCCCAGGCCTTTTGGTACCTTATAAATACATATTCTACAAGATTTTTACATAACTTTGGATAGCTTGAAACCCTTAGTTCATAACTTTGGACCTAGAGAGAGCTTGGAGCCGCCGTGGAGGCCATAGTTACAGGGTTTTACCTTCTCTTCTCTGTAACACTTATTTTGATATTTTTATTCGGATGAGTTGTTGTTTCCTCCATGTCTATGTGGAGCTAAACTCTTTAGTTCTAAGGCTTTGACACAAACATGAAAGTTGATGTTTGATTATCGTTTCTATCTATTGATTTTCTATCTTTGGGTTATTTATTTATTCTTGGTCTTAATTGTTTGATTACTTGATCACTAATTGAACACTATTTGTGGTGCGGGAATTGGACTTGAGAAAGGGAATTCATGCACGTAATAAGAATAAATAGAGTTTGTTCGATTTAATCGTTTCGCTACTGAGGATAGAGATATACCCTTTAGCCCTACTTAGTTGAATACGGAGAAATAAAGCGTTCTTGTTACCTCTGATGACCATAGAGATATAGGCGTTATAGTAGCATCTACAGGCTTGTGAGTAGTTCGAGAGAATATCATAAAGTTATAATTAACCCGTCAACTAGTAACCCGTAGGTGGAACGATTTGAAGGCTCAACTGGATTGTTAGTGGTCATAGCCCTAGATCTATCTCTTCTCCGATAAAAAATCGCTCTTTCTTGGTTAAAGTTCATCGTTTGTTTTATTTTATTTTTAGTTATTTTATAAATATAACTTTGGATTTTACTTCTTGTTTAGATAATTAGCAAGAGTTTAATTTAGTAAACAGTTGATCATAAGTCCCTGTGGGTACGATATCTGGACTTAAAAATTCTATATTACTTGTACAACCGCGTATACTTGCGTGTGCGTTTGGGAGCAACAAGTTTTTGGCGCCATTGCCGGGGACTTAGAAATTAATAGTTTTTCTAGATTAGATTTTTCCTTTTATCTTTACAAGTTCTTATTCTGTTTTATTTTTGCTTTGTTTTGTGTATTTTTCTTTACATGGAGTTTTCATCTTGTCATTACTTGGCATCTTTGGAGTACAATTTTAAATATATGTTGCTCAACGTGATAGATTCTCGAATGGTATTATTCAAATAGTTAAAGAAAAAATTGAGTTCTACCATGATGTTGAAGATTTTTGTGTTGCTGTTCACTACTTGAATAGGGATTTGAGTGCAAAGGTTGATGCTTTTAACGATCAACAATTTAGTGATGAGTTGTGTGAAGCTGAAAAAGATCTTCTAGGCCAAATTGAGGAGTTAAAATTCGAGAGTAAATCATTAGACCATATTTTTCTTGATGATGCCAATGTTGAGACAAGTGCACTAGAGTCTTGTGAGGAAGTAGATAATATTATTTTTGATGACTCTAGCTTGTGTATATATGGGGATGGAGATAGTAGTACAATTCATGAGTTAGGACACATAAGACCTCATTCCCATCATTTTTCCACATTGTATTTAGATAGTAAGATGGTAATCGATCCATCTGAGCCTATGGGAGAGCCAAAGGGTGAGGACGAGAGTGCCTATATTCTTGAATTTGTTGTTCCAAATAGCGAAAATTACATTCCTCATCTTAAGGCCAAAAAATGCAGAGTGAAAAATTTACTACTTGGCCTAGTTATCTTTGTACCTCCACCAAAGGAGCATAGCCGCAGACTGGAGGCCCTGTTAGGGGTACAATTCATAAGTTCAAGGTGGAGGAAAAAGTTGATTCACGTCGTGCCGCGATGCTAAGTCAAGCTCTTGTTGGGAGGCAACCCAACTTGTATTTTTTTCTTTTTCTTTTTAATTTTTATAGTGTCACGTTTTGTTTTGTTTTTGTTGTGTTTTTTTTTTTTTGCAGATTAGGGGAAGTCTGAGTACCCGAAGTTGAAAGCTGAGGAGCATGCCAGAGTTTTAAGTGTGGGGTCATTCACCCCTTGATGATGAGAGCATGTTGCTAGCTAGGCCCTAGAGGGTCCCAGGGAGTATTTCTTGCTTTACCTGTTTTTAATTTTTCCATCTATATGCACTGAGGGCATTGCATGATTTTAAGTGTGTGTGGGGGGTGGGGGGGTGGGGGGGAATACCTCCTTGGTAAGGTTGAGGATGATGATTTAATATGCCTTAGGATTTTCTTTTATTAGTTTTGAGTCTTAGTGTCGAGAAAAAAAAATTGAAAAATTCGAAAGAGTTTTTTTTTTTTTTAATTTTCTTTGATTTTATTTAGTAACTTCTTAAGTCCCTCATTAGTGGCATTCATCATCCATCCCTTGGGTTTTCTTATGGCCTCGGTTCTTTCCCCGGGGGGGGGGGGGGGGCGCCGTTGAACCGGGTAATTTTTTATTTATTTTTAGGATTAGTTTTTTAGGAGTAGTAAAGGAGAGAGAAGAAAGACCTTTTGACTTGGTTGATACTAGCATACTTAGGCCTGAGCTTGAGTAGTACTTTCCTGTGAGTGCTTGAGTAATGAAAAAGATAACAAACTTTCTGATACCTAGCTCATGGTTGTGACTCTCTGTGTAGCCTTTTCTTATTTTGTAGTTCGCCATGATCCTATCTATCTTAGAATAGAATTGATCCATCTTGATTGATACTTGTGCCATGTGTGGTGAGGATTTTCTACATTTACTCCATTTTTGCATCTTAGTTTAGAACTTGCCCTGCATGTTATTGAAGCGAAATAAAAGTGTTGCTTTGTTTAGAAGATGATAATAGGCTTTCTTTGATATGTCTTGTGAATTTTAGCCTTTTGTACGTTTGGTAGCCGTATTTTTGCCTTCATTGAATCCTGGTTTTTCGTAGCTTAGACTATGTTATAATTGTGAAATGTGAAGAGAGGGATGGTCAAGTGAAAAATGGTGACCAATGATAGCTGCAAAGTGATGAAAAGGCCCTCTTAAAAAGAATGAAAAAAAAATTGCTTGAAAAAAAAATTGAAGCGTTCTTGATATGATGAGAAATACTTGTGAAATAATTGATGAAGAGAGGGCTGAAAAATAAAGTGAAGAGATGAAAATAATGGGTGATGAAGTCTAAAAGTGCAAAGTGCATAGGGAAGTGTAAGTCACTATTATATAATTTTTCTACCCGTCCCCTAGCCAACATTACAACTCATTAAAGCCCTATTTGATTCTATTTGAGCACACTTAATTAGTAGAGATATACATAATGGGCAAGCCTATAGTTCTTTGTGCATATATGTGAATTTCGTTATGAGTGCGAGAGTTGTTCTTTGATGCAAAGTCCTTAATTTACATTTATTCCTTGAATTGAGTGTGTGGACTATTTCTTTTTTGTGAGGGCACTTGTTTCATGATAGATAGGTGATGTTATTAGATTTCTTTGACAGCGTAGGTGAGCGAGCTTAAGTTTGATGAATTAGAGTCCATCTCTGAGGCTAGGAGGTTGAAAGTTTGCTGTTTGTTTGTTGAAATGTAAATCTTGCATGATGATCAGGAAGTAAATATTTGATGGTTTGAGTTGCTAGAGGGCCTAATTGTTGGTATCAATCAAAGTGGTGGTGTTCCTAGGCTTGAGTTATTGAGAGTGTTTTAATGCTTACTCGAGGACGAGCAAGAGTTTAAGTGTAGGGTGGTGATGTTCGGTCAAAAATGCATATATTTACCCGTTGTTGCCTCACATTTTAATGCTTTTAATCGTCTTTTGAGTACTATTATATTATTTTGTGCTTAATATTATATTTAATTGTGTAGGAATAAAACGATGTGAAGATGAAGAGATTTGGAGTAAAATTGAATAAAAAGTGAAAGAAAAAAGAACAAATAGAACCAATGGAAAAATAAGAGATATGACACGTTGAAGTGGAAAGAAGAAAAAAAAAAGAAAAAGAAAAAAATAGAGTAGAAAAGTGGGGGACAGAATGATGGCCTAATCATTGGTTTTTCATGGTGTAATTATGGTAGAATTCAGCTTTGCATGCAAAAAAAGAAATCAAAGTGCGATCGAACGGTTGGCCATCACGCGTCGCGGCAATGCCGCACGTAATACAGATCCTCTCTGAATTTTATTATGCGGGTCCGTGATTTTTTCCCTATCCGAGTTGGAATTGGTTTTTAAAAGCCCAGGCCTTTCGGTACCTTATAAATACATATTCTACAAGATTTTTACATTACTTTGGATAGCTTGAAACCCTTAGTTCATAACTTTGGACCTAGAGAGAGCTTGGAGCCGCCGTGGAGGCCATAGTTACAGGGTTTTTATCTTCTCTTCTCTGTAACACTTATTTTGATATTTTTATTCGGATGATTTGTTATTTTTCCTCCATGTCTATGTGGAGCTAAACTCTTTAGTTCTAGGGTTTTGACAAACATGAAAGTTGATGTTTGATTATCGTTTCTATCTATTGATTTTCTATCTTTGGGTTATTTATTTATTCTTGGTCTTAATTGTTTGATTACTTGATCACTAATTGAACACTATCGTGGTGCGGGAATTGACTTGAGAAAGGGAATTCATGCACGTAATAAGAATAAATAGAGTTTGTTCGATTTAATCGTTTCGCTACTGAGGATAGAGATATACCCTTTAGCCCTACTTAGTTGAATACGGAGAAATAAAGCGTTCTTGTTACCTCTGATGACCATAGAGATATAGGCGTTATAGTAGCATCTACAGGCTTGTGAGTAGTTCGAGAGAATATCATAAAGTTATAATTTATCCGTCAACTAGTAACCCGTAGGTAGAACGATTTGAAGGCTCAACTGGATTGTTAGTGGTCATAGCCCTAGATCTATCTCTTCTCCGATAAAAATCCGCTCTTTCTTGGTTAAAGTTCATCATTTGTTTTATTTTATTTTTAGTTCGTTTATAAATATAACTTTGGATTTTACTTCTTGTTTAGATAATTAGCAAGAGTTTAATGTAGTAAACAGTTGATCATAAGTCCCTGTGGGTACGATATCTGGACTTAAAAATTCTATATTACTTGTACGACCGCGTATACTTGCGTGTGCGATTGGGAGCAACAGGTGTCATGACCGATATTACATCTCTTTGTCGTCTTTCTATATCCGGTAGTTTATACGCATGGCCCTTTCGGCAATTGAAATGAATGGCCCTCTTGGCATGTTTGTATGAATGGCCCTCTTAGCATGTTTGTATGAATGGCCCTCTTGGCATGTTTGTATGAATGGCCCTCTTGGCATGTTTGTGTGAATGGCCCTCTTGAGCAGGAAGATAAACGTGCAATGGCCCTCTTAGCAGCAGGAAAATGTGATGACAGATATGGCTCCTTCGGCCAAATCGTCTTTCTTTGGTCCTTTATGCCGGTTGTGACCCTCTTGGTCAGGTATGTCGTGTTGTTTTACTACAACCCCATTGGCTAGTGATTTTACCATTATGGTCTTTTTGTTCTTTGTGGGCCCTCATGGCGTTTTCATCCTTCTATAGCCTTTTTGGCTAGATATTTGCCCCTTTGGCATTTAAATCCTTTTGTAGCCCTTGTGGCTAGGTATTTAGCCCTTGCGAAATTTAGATAGTTTTGTAGCCCTTGTGGCTGGATAGATGTACTTTTTTTTGAAAACCTGATCTCAGCAGCGGTGTTGGCCTTCTTTGGCGAACCATTTCATTCACATAAAGCAAAGTTAGAAAAAGGGATCATCTTCCGACGTCCTGAGGACCTGCATAAAAAATGGGTTAGTTTTTCCCTATTAAAGTTGATTCGTGTTGCCGGCGCTATCACATCCTCGGCTTTCTGGAATCAAAAACCCTTTTTGACTCCTGTATTCGAAAGATTAATTTATTTTCATTATGCAGAAAAATCATTTTTGTAATATTACCTTAAAGATATCTAATTTGTAGGAATATAAATGCATTATTTTGAAAGCGGTAAGATTAATTATCATGACATGTGCCTTGAATGAGGGATATCCCTTCTTTCGTGGCTGGGGTTCTTCACTTCCTTGCGCGAAATTTTTGAGACCTTTTCTCAAAAATTCTGCCCCAGTTTGAATCTTGATCGACGAACTCTCGCGCCGAATCTTCCGAGTTGCAGGAAATTTTCAGATCCTCTCAAAAATTTTTCCCTAGTTTATAGCTTTGAATTAGCTGATTCTTTGTAATGGATCGACGGCGTCAAAAATTATGCCCCAATTGGGTGTGCGGTAACCCTTGTGTCCTTTGTGAAGTCCTATCTCTGAGGCTTCCTAAGGGTTTCTTTGGTTTTTCTTTTGGTGCGACCAAGCTCAAAGAGCGCCTACATATCCTGTCGCAGCAGGAATTTAGGTCGAACGTAGTTCAAAAATAAAAGTAAAGGAGTTTTTGGTTTTTACTAATAGTGTGATCGGGTCCCAAATGGACTGCCTACGTATCCCACTGTGGGGAAGTCAGGTCATTGCGTAGTTCAGATTACAAAAGTTATTTTGTTTTTCTTATCTATTATAAAATGATTACAATCAAAAGGAAATTACTTAATACAAGAAAATAGAAAAATGATTACAAGCAAAGGGTGACACTACAAACTGAAAAACTTCATCTTCAAGCATAGCAGCGCTTGATTGCATCGGAGTTGATTGGCTTTAGCCACTCTTGTCCGTCCATTTCTGCCAGTACTACTGCTTGTCCGGAGAGTACTTTGCGGACCATATAAGGACCTTGCCAATTGGGAGCAAACTTCCCTTTGTATTCATCTTGATGTGAAAAAATTCTTTTGAGCACCATTTGCCCAATTTGGAAAAGCCTAGTCCTGAATCGCTTGTTTAAAGCTCTTGCCATTCTTTGGCGGTATAGTTGACCGTGGCATATGGCAACCATCCTTTTCTCATCAATTAGAGCCAATTTTGCATATCGAGCTCGGACCCATTCAGCATTGTCCAATTCTGCTTCTTGAATGATTCTCATAGAAGGTATCCCAACTTGGGCAGGTATGACTGCTTCAGTTCCATAGACCAACAGGTATGGAGTTGCTACTGTTGAAGTTCAGGCCTTAGTACGGCATCCCAATAAAGCATAAGGAAACTGCTCGTGCCAACCCTTATAATTATCAGTCATTTTTCTCAATATCCTCTTGATATTTTTGTTGGCTGCTTCCACGACTCCGTTCATTTGTGGCTGTTAGGCTGTCGAGTTTCGATGGGTGATATTGAATTGCTCACAGATATCCTTCATCAGGTGGCTATTCAGATTTGCTCCATTGTCTGTTATGATAGACTTGGGTATACCGAATCGACATATTATGTGGTTTCGCACGAAGTCAGCTACCACTTTCTTTGTTACTGATTTGTGAGACGTTGCTTCCACCGACTTGGTGAAGCAATCAATGGCAACTAAAATGAACCGGTAGCCATTTGAAGCTTCGGGTTCAATAGGTCTAATAACATTCATGCCCCAAGCAACGAAAGGCCATTGTGAACTCATAGCATTAAGCTCACGTGGAGGAACCTTGATTAGATCATCGTGGATTTGGCATTGATGGCACCTTTTTACATATTTGCAGCAATCATTCTCCATGGTCATCCAATAGTATCCAGCTCGTAGAATCTTTTTCGCCAGTACAAATCCATTCATATAGGGTCCACATGTCCCAGCATGTACTTCTTTTAGAAGTTTGGAGGCTTCGCCGGCATCTACACATCGAAGCAGAACCAAATTCGGTGTTCGTTTGTACAATATTTCCTTCTTTAAGAAGAAGCCATTTCCCATTCTTCTGATGGTCTTTTTTTGTCCATTTGTGATTCCTTCAGGATATTCCCAACTTTCCAAATACATTTTGATGTCATTGTACCATGGCTTTCCGTCTGGCTCAGCCTCCACGTGGCAACACTAGGCATCCTCTTCTTTCAGACTTATCCTTAGGGGGTCAATGTGACTGCTTTCAGGATGCTGGATCATTGATGCTATTATGGTCAGGGCATCGGCAAATTCATTCTGAGCTCTCGGCATATGTCAAAATTCGATCTTTTTGAATTTCTTACACAATCTTTGAGCCAAGTTCACATATGAAAAGTTCTTTTCATTCTTGGTGGCCCATTCGCCTTGTACTTGATGAATCAGCAGGTCAGAATCTCCAATGACAAGTAATTCATTGATGTCCACATCCAGTGCCATTTGGAGACCTAGGATGCAGGCCTCGTATTCAGCCATGTTGTTAGTACAATAAAATTTGAGCTTTGCGGCCATGGGGTAGTGTTGCCCATTTTCTGATATCAAGACCGCTCCAATTCCGGAACCTTTTTAATTCACTGCTCCGTCAAAGAACAGTTTCCAGCCAGTGTAAGGTTCTGTTGGTCCTTCTTCTATGGCCAACGCCCCTTCGTCCAGGACATGGGTGCACAGTGGTTCGAGCTCTTCATCCACTGGACTTGCAGCTAGTAAGTCAGCCAAAGCCTGTCCTTTGATGGCTTTCTGTGCTATGTTTACAATGTCAAATTCACTTAATAGCATCTTCCATTTGGCCAACTTCCAGATAGGCATGGGCTGGCGGAATATGTACCTCAACGGGTCCATCTTGGATATAAGATGAGTGGTGTATGAAGACAAATAATGCCTCAATTTCTGAGCCACCCGAGTTAGAGCACAGCAGGTTTTCTCCACCAGTGTATATCTTGCCTCACGGGCTGTGAACTTCTTGCTCAGATAGTAAATGGCACGCTCTTTTTTCCCTTCTTCATAGTGTTGCCCTAACACGCAACCGAAGGCTTTTTCAGCAACTGACAAGTATAGAAGCAATGGACTCCCGAGCCTTGATGGTACCAATATTGGAGGGTTGGACAGGTATCTCTTAATAGTGTTGAATGCCTCTTGGCACTCCTCTATCCATTTTGTTAGAGCGTCATTTTTCAAGAGCTTGAGGATAGGCTCCACAATGATGGTGGATTGAGCTATGAATCTTCCAATGTAATTTAGCCTTCCCAGAAAACTCATGACTTCTTTCTTAGTTTGGGAAGGAGGTAATTCTTGGATTGCTTTGAACTTTGTTGGGTCTAGCTCTATGCCCCTTCGGCTGACTATGAACCCCAGTAATTTTTTGGCTGATACTCCGAAGGCACATTTTGTCAGGTTCAATTTCAAGTTAAATTTTCGGAGCCTGTTGAAGAATTTCCTCAAATGTGTGGTATGCTCCGAACTTTTCCTTAACTTGATAATGAAATCATCCATATAGACTTCAATCTCTCTATGGATCATGTCATGGAAAATGGTAGTCATTGCTCTCATGTATGCTGTGCCGACGTTCTTGAGGCCGAAGGGCATTACCCTGTAATGGTACACACCCTATAGGGTGATGAAAGCTGTTTTCTCAGTATCCTCTCTATCCATTAGGATTTGATGGTAGCCAGCGAAACAATCCACAAACGATTGTAGCTCTTTGGCACAACTATCTATGAGTATGTGGATGTTCAGGAGTGGAAAATTATCCTTTGGGCTAGCTTTGTTAAGATCTCAGTAATCCACGTAGATTATTATATTGCCGTCTTTCTTAGGTACCGGGACTATGTTGGCTAGCCATGTGGGGTATGCAGTCACTTCCACCACTCCTGACTTGATCTGTTTCTCCACCTCATCTTTGATTTGGATGCTAAGATCCAGTTTGAACTGTCGGGTTTTCTGCTTTACTGGAGCAAATCCCTCATTGATGGGTAGCCTATGGGATACTATGCTGGTGCTTAGTCCCGACATGTCGGCGTATGACCATGCGAAAATATCCACCTACTCCCTTAGAAAACTTATCAATTCTTCTTTTAAAGGCGCCTCTAGGTGCGCACTTATCCTTGTCTCTCTGACATTCTCTTCATCAACTAGATTTGTGGCTTCTGTTTCATCCATATTTAGCTTCTGCTCATTCTATATTTGTTCTACTTCTTCCGCGAGACTATCGGGTAGCATTGTGGTCTCATCGTATTCCTCATACTCTTTTTCCTCTATCTTTGCCCGACTCAATCATTTTGCGACATGTCATGACATTTAAGGTTGCTTTATTATTTTTATTACTGAAAAGAAATTCAAGGCAAAATATGTTAGTGTAAAACATGCATGCAACAAATAAATAAAAACAGTCTTGATAAACCGAGGCTTTCATTAATTTAAAAATATTCAGAAGTACAAACTGTGGTCCTAGCTTGGATCAAGTCATTTCCATTTTGAAAACATTATGAGGTATGTAAATGACAAAAGGGTGAGCAATCGAGCCTTGACCTATTCTCCCCATTTTCAAAATAAATTCATCTTTTTCTACTGAAGAGCCAGTAGCGAGGTAGAGGTCCAGTTGGACAGCTGCTCGCCCGGTTCTGCCTTTGTTACAGTGCGCGCTTCAGCACATTGTTCCAGAATCAAGGAGCAATCTTCTTTTTGGAATAGCATCCTTATCCCTGCTTCAATGTCAGCGTCTCCAGGCATAGGCCTTCTGCGGGGAAATGACTAGTATAGGTTTGGAATGGGTTTGCAAAGATCCACAACCTCTCGCTTCCTTTTGGTAGGTATCTCTTCCTCTGCTGGGATGTAACCAAGACCAAAGCAAAAATTGTCCTGGAGGATGGGAATTGGCTCGGTGATACCTTGCAAGTTCTTCCCCAGACCTTTCTCGAGTTTAAACCCGTTCAGGATCATAATAGAAGCAATCATTTTGTAAACTGCCGGCATAGGAGCTTTCGGGGAATCTATCTTGTGGGAAACTCCCACTAACTCCATGACATGAAAATTTGTTCCTTTCAGTCGAGCTTCAATGACAGGTATAGAATTGTCTGGGTAATTGTGCATGCTAGCTTCTCCGTGGATCACCACTTCTTCCCTTTCCCAGGCAAATTTTACAGATTGATGGAGTGAGCATGGTACTGCCCCTGCCATGTAGATCCATGGTCTTCTTAGAAGCAAATTATAATTGGCGGGTATTTCCATGACTTGGAATTCAGTGGTGAACTCAGCTGGTCCTATTTGAACGTCCAAATCAACTACCCCAGTGGCATCACAACATCCTCCGTCAAATGCTCTTATGTTAGTGTGGCTTTGACGAACCTTTCCAAGGTCATATCCCAGTTGAGTTAGGGTAGACTCGGGACAAATGTTAAGTCTCGCTCCGTGGTTGATTAATACACGAGTTACCACTTTGTTGCGGCACATGATAGTGATATGCAGCGCCTTGTTATGATTTATGCCTTCTTTAGGCAACTCCTTCTCTGTGAAGGCAATTTGATGTTCCTCTATGACGTGAACGACCATTTTGGCCAGATTTTCACTGTTCATCCCAGTAGGGATGTGAGCTTCTTCCGACACTTTCATCAAAGCCAAGCGGTGTTGAGGTGAACTTTGGAACAATGCCCATATCGAGATTTGGGCTGGCATTTTCTTTAAGTGTTCCATAATGGAGTATTCCTTTGGCTACATTCGGTGCCAAAAATCTTCAGCTTCACCTTCGGTGATAGTCCTTTTTACGATTTCCCTCCCTTGGGTGCCCCTTGGGCCAGATATTTGGGAGTGTAGCATCTCTCTGATCTTGTATTGCCATGTGCGGCAGCAACTTGGACTATGAACTCCTTGCGAGGTAGTGCTGGAGTCACTTAAGCTATATGCGTTGTCATTGGTGCAAGGATTAGTACTTTGAATTACGGGCGTTCTTGCAAAGATAATGACGCTACTGTAAGCTTAAGTTCTTTCACAGAATCGCAGATTGTGGGCCTTCCTACAACCCAGTCTTCTTCTCTCTTAATCATGTGAATCATATTATTGCCATGGTTCAGCAAAAGGTTGGTGTTCACATTTGGAGGGGCTGTTTAGAGTACAATTTCCTTTCGGTCAATCAGATCCTGTATTTTGTACTTAAGATTAATGCAATCTTCTCTACTTTGTCCTATGCCATTGTAATGATAGGCACACGTCTAGTCAGCTCGGTAAAATTAATTTTTTGGGTTGATGACCTTTGGGGGAAGTCTCTGGATCAACCTAGCCACGCTTAATCTTTTGAATAAACCAGTCTGGGATTCCATCAGTGGGGTGAATACCTGAGGTGGCTTCTTTTTGAAGTTCTGACATGGCGCATTATAGGCATTTGGCGGTGGTCGATCCTGGTAGGTATTGGATTGATTATTTTATGGAGTGCGGTAAATGGGTGGGGGAGTTTGATAATTTGGCTGTGGATCTTGGTAGTTTAGGGGAGGTGATTGGAAGGCATTTTGTGGAGCTTGGTAATTTGGGGGTGGTGATTGGAAGGTTAGTTGCGCGTAATATACGGGCACCGTGTTGTAAGGGGTGGGAATGTAAGTACTTGGGGGAGGTGAAGCATATGCTTCCATCAGGAATTCTTCCTTCCTTTTGGTTTTGGGGTTAGGAGTGTGGGATATGCTAGCCACATCTTCCTTCTTCTTGCGCATGAACCTGATTGAGCTTGAACCAGCGAATTTTTCAGTCATACTTATGATTCGGCCAGTCTTGAGACCATCTTCTATGGCCTCACCCATTTTGACCAGTTCATAGAAAGGTCTCCCTGCCATTGAGATCATTCTATCATAGAAATCTGTTTCTTATGAATAGATGAAAACCAACACAAGTTGCCCCTCACCCATAGAGGGTTGTACCTGAGCAGCCTCTGTTCTCTACCTGCTCGCAGAAGTTTTCAGTGGACCTTTATTTTACTTTCTCCAAATAGTATCTATCTGGTACCGTCTCCATGTTAAAGTGAAATCTTTCCATAAAAGCGGCAGCCATGCATTCCCATGTAATCCAACGGCGTATGTCTTGCGCCGTGAACCATTCTGAGGATTCTCCGGTCAAACTTCGACTGAACAATGTCATGATAAGTGCTTGATTGTCTCAGACATCGACCAATTGGTCACAATAGGCCTGTAGATGCGCTTTAGGATTACCCGTCCCATTGAATAACTCGAAACGGGGCACTTTGAAGCCCTCGGGTAAATCCAAGTTTGGATGTATACACAAATCGTCATAGCTCAAGCCTGTGGTAGCGAGGGTAGTTCTCATGGACCGTTCCAACATTGCAGTCATCTTCCGCTCAAGCCTTTCTTTTTTTATTCCTGCTCGACTTTCCACACCTTTTCCATCTTTTCGTAGTGATCAATTTCCTGATCAGGTGAGAAGACATTTGGGGTGATAGCTGTAAGGAATGAAATAGCAGGGTGAGTTCGGTGAGTAGGGGTGCTTTTGTCAGTTTGTAGTGGGATGACGTTTGGTTGTATAGTGATCCCGGGATGGGTGTTTTGTGGTGTTGGGTAAGAAAGGATAGAATGGACGATCCTGGGAATTTGGTTAGTGTTAAGAGGTGGTGAGGTGTGGTTTAATGCACCAATGTGCCCGTCGATTGGGGTAAATGGCATGGTGGCCGTAACGGACCTCGTGGGGAAGTTATCGGGTAACAGCAAATTCAGAGATGTAAAAAACGGTGGAGGCCTTCTTTCTTCAGCAGGGGCCGCTGAGACAGCATTAGCAGCTTTATTTCGCGCCACTTCCTCTTGAAGATGGGCGATTTTTTCAAACATCATTTTCATGACGTCTTCAGTATGTGATGACTCAGGCAGTTCGCGCAGAGGCGATTCTCTGAGAGGGATGTCAGTAGGGATAGTTTCATTCTCTGAAGTACCAATCATTTTTTCTTTGCCTATATCTTGTTGGGATAAGGATGCTATTGCAGCTTTGGATCTTGTAAAGTATGCCAGTGTGAACACGAATCAACTTCTTTTTCTATAAGAAAAGAATAACTCAAAGACAAATAGAGTTAGTCCATCCGATAATGAAAATAAAATCAAGATATCACATATAGATGGCAGTTTAAAACACTTAGCACATAAATAATCATATGTTTGATTAAATGCTCAATTGATCTCTTGTACCGGGTTTTGGGTACTTGGATTTTTATCAAGTGAGGGGAATATGATATTCATAATATATAGGGACCGAGTCTTACGTAGACTGCCTACGTGTCCCTCTACGAGAAGTTAGGCCCTTTCGTAGTTCGGATTACATAAGATAAGACTCCATATCTTAAAACCTACCCGTGACCAGGCCCGATAGGAGCTTCCTGCGTATCCCTCCTTGGGATATCAGGTCAGCGCAGTTCCGTTTACATAAAATAGGGGGGGACAAATCCGATTAAGTACAAAAAATGAGATCCCCCAAACTACCCAAAAGCGACCTTTCTTTTGAGGTCAACAGGTTGTTTGTCCGTTCACCCTTTTTCTGGCCTTAAAGGCCCTAAATCCTAATACTGAGGAAGAAGCACCAACCAAATGGTGCCTTTGTGGACCAAATCTCCAACTCAAACTTAAATGCGTCGCACTCTTCTATGTCGCACCTCAAGGTTGCAGAATGGTACAGACACATTTTGGCAGCCAACTCCTTCAGTTTGAGCCCTTCTAGTTCTGATGGGTTTGATATTCCCAATGCTGACCAACTTCTAGAAGATGCTGGCGTAAGAATCCCTAAATATTGTGAAGTCATAATGCCAAATACGAGTGTTCAGAATAATCCCTTCAGTTGGGGTAATGTCGTCGTGAACCAAAAGTGAATACGGGCCCCACATCTTGGTGATGCCTTTCTCATCTATCAGCTTGATGAGCCTCTTTTGAAAGGCGAAGAATTCATTGATGGTGTGCCCCGCCTGATCTTGGTGATAAGGGCACCTCTTGTGTGCGAAGACCGGAGCACATGGTGGCAACCTATCAAAGCAAATACTGACTATTCCTTTGCTTCGAAATTTGATCATCATTTCTTCGCTCGTAATGTACTTAGGCGAGACGCGGTAGGGACAATCCAACGCCTTAACCACAATACCCCACCAATCAGGAAACGTTGGTCGGACATACCCTATTAGCTCCTCGAGCTCTTTCGTAGGTCTTGATATCGCAGCAGAAGTTTCTTCCCTTTTTGGGCTCGATGGTGTAGCGGAGGTTCCTTCCCCTTTTGAGTTTGACGGTGCAGCGGAGGTAGGCCCTTTGATGTCCATGTGGGCTCCTGCAGGTCTGACTCTATTTCTTCTTCCTCAGACTCCTCAATTATTGGAATGTATTCAGGAAGAATCCCTTTTTCCTTGTCTAGGACGTTCTCTCCTTGAGCTTCAGCGGGTTTTTCGAGCGAACCTTCCGCCAAATCCATTAACTTATCTACCTCTTTGATCTTTTCTTTGACTGCTCAAATCTGCTTTTCGAGATCTTGAATCTTTCGGTAAAGCGAGACCTCATTCTTCTTCATGACCTCGAGCTCGGGTGTATTTTTGTTGTTCATCTTCAGATTCTGAGAAAGTTGTTAGGCTTAGTATGGGTAATTTTGTTCATTGTTCTTCTTTGGGTGAGTGGGTGGTACTCGAGATCAATTAAGCATTTAAGAGAAACATATGAAAGCAAACAAGTCACACAAAGCAGTTTATAAGATTACGCTATGCACGCTCCTAAGCATACTAATCGCTTGAAACATAAATGTGCCATTTGAACCAAACCATTGCCCCATAATCATTAATAATAATATTCTTCCCCGAAGGGGTACAAAAGATAAAGTAAAGACAGTGCATAAAATAAATCAGCAAAAGTGTCCTACAGTGGTGGATGATGAAGCCCGATCCCAGTCGGTTTTGGCTTTCTTTGCCTTTCGGAGGGTAGTCCGAATGTGAAGATGGCCGATGTCAAAGTGGCCTTCATCAGAAACCCCTTCTGTGTGAAAGTCAGTGGAGCGACATCATCTAAAGTTTTCTTCATCCGATCATCTAGCTCAATCAAACAATCATTAGTAAGCTCCAACTCATGTCTCAAACTGTCTATGACGGCTTTGTCATGCTCAATTTTCTCCAAATACTTGGCACTTCGTCGTCACTCTCCTCTTCAACCAAACGGCTCGGGATCTCATTTTGCGAATCCTTGTCTTGGACACAATTGTGGTAGAGAATAGGTCTAGGAGGAAGTGTGCCTTGTAAGTCGGCCCTCAACCAATCTTTGTATTCCACAACACAACCCGGATGAAACCTATCTTTGGCTAAGGTATCCGGACCCCAAATCATGCGACCCTTGCACTCTCGTATTCAATCCAAAGCCCGTGGAGGTCTATTAATGTTGTAGTCAATGATAATGTTACACCTTGGAAAATTCTCCGTTGATGCACAGTGAATAGACTAACAAAGGGCACGAAGTATGTGATGTTTCAGTAAGTAAGAAATAGCATTCGATGACCCTAATTGAGATTGCAAAGACATTTGAGGCAAAAAAAAGAAAGTTGCCAAGGAAGGCAAGGTATACGTTATGTATCAGAAGAGATTTACGAGCACCGAATTAATGATGACTTAATGATGTCTTGGAGAAGAGTTATAACGTCCCTTAGGTTGTTAATGAGGTGTTAAACAAGTGTTGAGAAGGTTCCATAAAGATTGGAGATCAAACGAGTCGACGAGAACGGGTTCGGAAAAGATGGGCATTATACGGCCCAACATACTGGCCGTATAAAATATACTGGTCGTATGTTAGGCCGTACATCAGCCCAGATTGGAAGCCTTCACTGGACCAAAAGTACGGCCAAACATACGATCAGTATAATTTATACGGACCGTATGTTGGTCCGTGAAATCAAAACGGGATGTATCGTGAATAATTAATAAGGGGACCAAGTTCATTTCATTTCATCTTCACCCTTCTCTCTAGAACTCTATAGAACATTTTTGCACACCTCTCCCACAAGAATTCAAGAGATATTAATGATCAACTTCATCAAACCAAGAGAATCAAGTGTAAGAAACTCATTAAAGTTCATCCAAGACAAGAAATCCAAGTGAGAGTGGAACTAGGGTTTTGCTCAAGTGAAGTGTTTCCACCTAAAGTCTATTCCTACACCATCTAAGGTAAGTTTTATGGTCTTTCCATGTTGTTTAAGGTATTAAGAGGTTGAAAGACTTGGATTGTAGAAGAGATAGAAACGGGTCAGATGTGAGAATAGTGATATTTTTGAGTAGTATTGATCGAGTCATGATTCTTGATATGTTGTGATTATGATTACGTTATAAATGGCGTTAAAAACATGGGGATAGACATTGTATATGAGTGAATGTAATAGTGTGTCATGACCATAATTATGGATGATTTGAAGTGGATTGAGAAATATGGATAATGTAGGTGAACGAAGATTATTAAGGATGTTATGAATGTTATTGTAGATGTTTGGGAGTTGACATATGATACGGGGGAAGTTGTATAAATAAAGAGATGATGCTTCAATTTTCTAGCTTTAGTCAAGTATGCTAAGCTATCGATTTTCTAATGTTAGTATAAACTCTAATGAAGGTAGAAACGTGAACATTGAAGGAGAACGTTCAAGCGATAGAATAGTTGAATGAAAAGGTATGTAAGGCTAACCCTTCTTTCAATAAGGCATGGTTCCTTGGCCATATTCTTTCATGAGCCTATGATGACCTCCAAATGATTCTATCTTTAAAGCTATCAAAGCTTATGATTCTCGTTATGTTTATGATTCTACTAAATTCCTTATATGATGGGTGATCCTCTAAGGATAGATGTAATAAAACGACAAGTAGTAACGATGTTAAAGATGATTTATGCATGAGAGCTCTTACGTATATGTGTCTATGTATGACTATTATGTAACACCGAGCTTATATGGCCAGGTATGATATGTATTGCACGCACACCACTGCAGTTGGGTACGGATAACCCTGAGCCTTGGTAGGGCCAGGTTTGTATAATCACCGAGCCTTGCCTACGGGCTGGGTATGTGAAACACCGATCCCTCATGGTCGGGTATGCTATGAATACGAGTATAATTATGATTATGAATATGAATGTGGATATGAAAATGTAAATAAATATGGATACGAATACGGATACGGATATGGATATATGTACACAAAAACGCATTAGAAATGGAAGGTCCCTATGAAAAGCAAGTAAGTGTTTATGACGATGGTTCTACTACCTCCCATCTTATGCTATTTCTTATGTTGACTCTTATGCTTCTATAATGATGTTGATTATGCTTTACATACTCGAAGACATTATTCGTACCGACGTCCTTTTGTTTGCGGACGCTTACGTCATGCCCGCAGTGGCCAGGAGACAGTGCTTGATCCATAGCTTTATTTCTCAGCACTACATAGAGGAGCTCCATTTCATTCGAGCTGCACTTTTGGTATCTATTCTTTCGTGTACATACTTATGGGCATGGCGGGGTCCTGTCCCGCCTATATGATGTGACATACTCTTCTTAGAGGCTTGTAGACGTGTGTATATGGTTAGATGTCGTTAGCCTTGCCGGCTTATATTTTGTATATCATTTTGATAGCCTCGTCGGCTTATGTACATTTATATGGGCATAGTTGTTGATAGTGATATAACTGTATTGCTGCCCAATGAAATTAGTATGAATGATGGCTAGAAAGTATGATCAGCTATGTGGCTCACCTAAATATAAATGTGAAATGTATGACAATAGGTGCCCGGGTGGGTTAGTATCGGGTACCCGTCATGGCCCTTCGGTTGGGTCGTGACAGATAAATCCCCCATACCTCCAATCTAGGGCACGATTTGAATTCTCCCAAATTGTCTCAGGACCCTGGCAGGTGCATAAGGGAGAATTTCCCGAATTCCCATAAGTGGTAAGAATGGACACTTTCTTCCCTTTACCACAACTTCAGTGGACACAGAGTCATGAAACATCCATTGAATGCTTTCCTCCTTTAATCTAGAAAATGTGAATGTCCAGCTTTGTCTGTTTTGCTCTCCAAAGTTTGGGCAAAAATCCCTGAGACCATCCCTTTTGGCCGGCTTACTTAAGTACTGTTCACCCCTAGCCTTGATCATGTGCTTGAGGATCCACCATTGTAGGAGTAAATTACATCCTTGGAAGTATTTGTAGTGATTCCGATGTGAGGTCTAAGGCTCAAGACAACCTGGCTAGTATGATTGGGGTTATGTCAAAGTATTTGGTTTCTTCTTGTTGGGTTATGCTGTAGAAGATGGCATGGATGACTGAAATGACTCGGACATCTATGCCTAAGGACCAATCTTTGGGAAAGACCATGGTTCCTAGGAAGCAAATGGCGAAAGCTAAAGGTCTGGTGGCCGTCCATTTGGCATAAGTCTTAAATTCCCCGGGGTATTCTACAAATCCATCCGGGCTTCCAAACCTTTTGTATAGCTCTCTAAAGAGTATGGTGAGGCCGTGGGGCCAATTGGCGTAATTCAAAGAAAGCATTCTACAAATTTGGGAGTAAGTGGTTTTTTCTGGATTAAAGCATTTTGGTCGGGTTTCTTTCTTCTTTTCAGCCCTGAGCCTAAGCTAGTCAACACATCCCTAAACTCCTCAAGAGTTGGCGTCATTTCGATGTCACCCCCGAATCAAAACACCATGCGGTCTCTATCCCAAAATCCGATAATTACCTCTATCATTTCTTTGAAACCCGTCATGGTCATAATGGATGTCAAACTAAGTGACATGAAATTCCCTTTTTCTCTTTGGGGGACATTTGTCCCCACCAAATCCACAACTCAAGTGTGGTCAAGACCATATCGAAACTCAAGTTGATCGACATCTACAAAATAGAAATCAAAACTAATTTTCCCTCCACCCCCCCCCCCCCACCCCCCCTCACTAGGCAGTGGTTTCATTAATAGGCATATTCACATGTTTTCGAATAGCACGATTTAATATGATATGCGGTATTTTTCGGGTCATAGACCGTACTTGACACGGGGTAGTCTCTCCCTATCAGGTTTGGATACGTCTAAAATATCCAAACCACCCAGTCTACTTCACATTTGGATTTGGCTTAGCTCTAATCTAGGCATATGCAAGAGTGAATTTTTCAAATTGACCTTGGACCCTAGCGGACTATTCGGGGTAAACCGTTGTCGGCCGTTGGGTGACCGCACACCAACTTAACGTTCAACGTGTTCAAAATAAAGGGTGTTCTGGATTTTTTAGAGAAGGCAAGACTGCGATCCCACGTGTCCTCTTTGAGACCATGCTTTTTTCCAGGAGTGGCAGAGTTTATGATATGAAATGAATGACAATTTATAATTGCGGAATTTAAACATATAAACAGATACGGACAGTTAAAAATCACATTATATTGAAACACTTATGGTTAGAACCTAGAAAATCCCCAATAGAGTCGACATCTGTTACGGTTCGCTTTTACGTGGGTTAAGGCATAAAAGTTACTACGAGGTTGTTGGTGCTCTAATTGGATTTTAGTGTTTTAGAGTCGCCACCTAATTTATTAAAGGAAAACTAGGAAAATCGGGTAAAAGATTTTTCAAGTAAGAGAGAAATCTTTGGTACCAAAGTTCGATGTAAGGGTTCTGGTGATCCCCTAGGGAAGGTTTTACGCCCCCTAGTATCAAAGATCTGTAGAATACAGTTGACCTACGAGCTTCAATGTGTGATTAATGTACTTGTTTCTTTAAAAAGTGTTTAGTTTTCCGCAAAAATGTCATTCATATTCATATCATAATTTCAAGGAAAAATTCGGCAAAAAATCCCCTTATAAAAGCGGTTTTTGGGTTTGAAAATCCACATAAGTGTTCAACTCACTTTATTTCCGGACTAAGACACACTTGCGACTTCTCCCAAGTAGAGTCACTACTATTCTAGTCCTAATAAGATGAGTTTAATTCTTACGGGTTTTCATTTTTTATATAAGAAAATATGGAGTGTTCTCCTATATTTATGCATACATATATATATATATATGTATGTATATATAAGAAAAAGGAAAGTTTTATTAAGTCCAAATTTTATTATTTTTCGAAGCCCATAAGGTCAAACCATATTCCAAGTCCAAAGTCCATCATACCTCAATCTTGGTCCAAGTATTTTTCCCTTTATTTTTAGTCCATTTGGTTTTGGGCTTCCAGGCCCAAATCAGTCACCATTTCATCAGATTTTGCTAAGTTCAGAACCCATTTCCAGCTTCAAAAATGTGCAAATCTCTTATCTTTCAGCAAATCGAATCCAAGTTCAAAAAATGATTCTTTGAGTTTTGCAAAAAGACTTATTACAACACAGTTTCAGTTTCAAGAGAATATCAAGCAGATTGCCCTTTTAAATCACGGATGATAGCCCAAAATTTCATTATTTAGCCATTTTGAAGAACCATTAGACGTTGCTCCCTTTTTTGAACTTAACCAAAATACCATTTTTGCAACTAACCGTGTCATTAAACCAATTTGAAAATTCAAAATCAAGCTAATTTTCGACTTGTCATGCCAAAATTGATCATTATCCCAGTTTTTTAAAAAAAGGTTTAGCAACTTCCTAAAATACTAAACGTTGATTTCCTAAGTTCTACACATGCATAGGGGTTTCAATATTTTGCAAGAATTTTTACAAATACATATACATAAACAAGTATAGAGAAAAAATAAAGGAGGAAAGTTTAGGCTGGTGGCCTACCCAAGCCCACCAGTAGGCTATTTTCACCCATAGTTGGGCCTTCAAATAATTTAGCTTCCCTTTCCATTCTTTAGCGGACTCGATCAAAGAAAAGAGGGTTGGGCCTTGGGCCCAACGGGTCTTGATGCAAGAGATGGGCAAAATGGCCCAGAATTGGTTCACATGAAGCGCATAATAAATAAATAAAAAAAGAGATTAGTTTATGACTAAGTATTGGTACTAAGGCATAAAAAATTTACATTCCAATTAAACAAGCACGCAAGCTAAGCAAATAAATCAATAAATGACAGCATGGTATTTAGGCGAAAAACTGCGAAGGCCCAGAATAACAAAAGAGAAATCTAAAACCCACATAGGCCACTCAACAAGATCAGAGAAAAAAGAAACATTCAGCCCAAGTACAAAGCATATTTAGTATGCAAGAAAAAACCCAACAATTAAACAAAGCGTTCGGTCCAGACGACCAAACTGGCACAAACTTAATTCATATTTGTAAATCGTAGGAATGATATACCTTAAGTATATTGAATATACTCACTTCTATATACCTGTGAGGGTACAGAGGTAAATATACCCGTATACCTTGGTATAACATTTGGTATATGGGAGAGAAAACCAGCATATCAAAAGAAGAGTTATAGGAAAACATCCTGAAGGTTCTTGTTTATTCAAATCTTATGTGGGCTGGAAATAATAGATTCAAAGCCCAAAACTGAAAATAAAGTAAAACAGGCCCACTGTGTTGTTTCCTTAAATAAAATGAGTAATGCCACACAAATAGGTATACACACCTATCAACCATATACTATTGATATACACACCTATGGCGATACTAAAACAGCCCAAAAAGGAAAGCTTTCACCCTCTTGTTCCTGATGCCACACAAAATTCAAGGGGTTTCCAGGAACCCCAGACATGGTAGACACCAGGGAAAGCTTAAGCTTAATCCCCAAGTGCAATTTTGCCTCTCTATTTTTGTGGCTGTGTTATTGAGCTAATTTCCATGTATATGGATAATATATAATGTTATTGATGTGGATGAGATTATGCTCCTTGATTTTGAAGAAATGAAGTGTATATTGTTATTGTATATTGGTATACTTTGGGTTGTTTGGTGTATATTCTTTGTATGGGCAGTGGAAGGAGTATTTAAGGACTTTTGTAAGCTTGTTGTTGTTATTGTGGGTTGTTGTATATGTTGAGGTGATTGGAAAGTAAGGGGAGATGCTGCCCATTTTACTTTACAATCAAGTTGTCATTGATATACGTGATATACTAGCACCATCTAAGTTTACATATGTATTCTTGTTATAGGAATGGCGTGCTACTTGTGATTAGCCTGATTGTTGGCTTGCTTAGGCAACCTGAGGTATGTTAAGGCTGTCCCTTTCTTTCTTAACGCATGATCCTATTGTTTTGACTTACACATGATATCCGTAACGTCCATATTCCTAGAAATGCTAGAAGCCTATGATCTTGATCCTCTTATGATATTATTGATCTTTGTCTCATGATCATTGATCTCATATTATGATTATTGATCGTATTATTGATGTTGATCTCATCTTATGATTATTGTTCCTTCAAGGTGAGATATGTCCATGATAATAGCTCCATAATGATAATCGGTGGTTTATCGACCTTACGTCACTCCGATAGAGTTATAGCTTTTATTTGGGTTGTAATGCATACTTTATATATATATATATATATATATATATATATATATATATATATATATATATATGTATTTCTCACACCGCGTCGCGCTTATAGTCGGCCGGGCAAGCACGTAGATATGCACACCACTGTAGTGGGCAGGTTATGATGTTACCCCGGACGTGAGATGATGATATGATGATAACACCGAGCCTAAATGGCCGCGAAGGATACTATATATATGTATGTATGTATGTATAAAAATGTTTTTTTTAAAAAGCTAAGCATGTATGGCATCCGCCTTAAGAGGCATTCAGAGGTATGGGTTGATCTCTTTTATCTTATGTTCTTTTCATACTTTCATTATGTTGTTACACATGCCTTACATACTCGGTACATTATTCGTACTGATGTCCTTTTGCTTGTGGATCTTTTGCGTTCATGCCTGCAGGTAGACAAGGAGATGGTTCAAACTCATAGGCTGCCATCTCAGCGTTAGTATAGGAGCATTCCACTTGTTCCGGAGTCGCAGTCCAGTTGGTATGGTTCTTTTATGTATAGATAGGTTGGCGAGGTCCTGTCCCATCCTTATTATGTTATGCATTCCAGTAGAGGCTCGTAAACAGATATGAACATACAAGAGTTGTTGGTAATCGGGGACTCCGATTTACTCATAAATCAAGTGAAAAAAAAATTGGGCAACCAAAAATGATAAGATACTCCTATATGTGAATCTGATATAGAGATTGTGCAGGAGATTAAAGAGTATCAACTTCAGGCATACTCTGAGGGCTCAAAATGAGTTTGCAGACGCATTGGCTACGATAGCCTCCATGATTCAGCACCCCAAGAGTACTCATATCGATCCACTGCAGATCACAATGAAAGAAGGAAAGGCTCACTGCGCCCATATCAAGGTCGAACTGGATGGTCAACCATGGTATGCCGATATTAAGGCATACCTAGAGAAGGGAGAAGAGAGAACCTCCCAGAGAGTTCATCGAATCAGAAGAAGACTATCAGGAGGTTGGCTAATGGGTTCTTTTTGAACAAAGAAGTGTTGTATAAAAGGACCCCTGACCTTGGGTTACTTAGGTGCGTGGACGCCAAAAAGGCTATGAAACTGCTGAAAGAGGTGCACGCAGGGGCATGCAAACCCCACATGAATATATTCATCCTTGCTAAGTAAATCCTGAGGACGAGATATTACTAGATGACCATTGAACATGCCTCATGCAAATTCGTGCAGAAGTGTCATCAGTGTTAGCTACACGGAGATCTGATTAAGGGCCCCCCCCCCCCCCCCGCCCCTCCCCCCATAGAGTTACATGTAATGAGCTCTCCTTGGCCATTCGTGGCATGGAAAATGGACGTCACAGGACCCATCGAGCCTCCAATGGACACGCTTCATTTTAGTCGCTATCGACTACTTCACTAAATGGGTGGAGGAGACTTCCCACAAATCAGTGACTAAGAAAGTCATGGCTGACTTCATCAAGAACAATTTGATATGTCGTTTCGGTGTATCGGAATCCGTCATCACGAAAAATAGTGCCAATCTGAATAGCCATTTGATGAAGGACATCTGTGAATAATTCAAGATCACCCACAGAAACTCTACAGCTTACCGGCCACAGATGAATGGAGCCGTAGGGGCTACCAACAAGAGCATCAAGAGAATCTTGAGAAAAATGATCGACAACTACAAGAATTGGCACGAGCACTTTCATTATGTTTTGTTGGGGTACAGAACTTTTACCAGAGCAACCCTATATCTCCTTGTCTACGGTACCGACCCACAGAAGTGGAGATCCTTTCACTCAGGATCATCCAAGAGGCAGAGTTAAATGATGCACAATGGATCAGAAATCGCTACGCGCAACTGGCCATGATAGATGAAAAGAGAATGGTAGCGATATGCCATGGATAGCTATCTTTGGCAAAAAATGTCTTAAGCCTTCCACAAGCGAGTCAGAGCTCGACTTTTCCAAATTGGACAACCGGTGCTCAATCGAGTCTTTCCCCACCAAGAAGAATACAAAGGATTGCGCCAAACTGGCAAGGACCATACATGTCAGAAAGGTTCTATCAGGGGAGCCGTAGTCCTGGCCGAGATAGATGGACAAGAGTGGCCCAAAGCTACAACGCAGACACACTCAAGATATATTATGTTTAGGATTTCACTTACTTGTAATTGCATTATCGTTTCCTTGTAATCGTACTTTTGTAATAGAATAGGAAAAAACAAATCATCTATGTAATGAACTACGTAATGAACTTACTTCCCCACAGTGGGATACTTAGGCAGTCCATATCGGACCCGGTCACGTTATTAGTAAAAACCAAAACTCAGTTATTTTATTTTCTGAACTATGTTCGACCTAAATTCCTGCTGCGACAGGATACGTAGGCGCTTTTGAGCTCGGTCATCATAAAAGAAAAACCTAAGAAAACCTTAGGAAATCTCAGAGATAATAAAGCAGGAGAAATCAGCAGGATCAAATTATGAGGGTCGGCACAAGAATCAATCGGCCCTCTAAATTTACATCTACCTTTGGGCGGGAAACCTCAAAAAGTCCTATCAAATCAACAAAGAAGAGGGCGAGCAAAGCCGTACAACAGAGGCGGAATTTTTTAGAACCTCGAAAATTCGTATGACAATACAAGAGTCAATCGAGCAAGACCCAAGGCGGGCGAATTTTTTTGAAAAGATCTCAAAATTCTACCGATTCGTAACTCGCAATTGCATCTCCAAGAAGAATTGGAAGACCTCGTTCGAAGAAAATGCACCTCGTGACACAAAATGAAATAAAACATTTCTAAAAAGGAAAACAATGACTTTAAATTTTAAAATTAGTATAAGTACATCCCAAAAACATCTCTCGAAATACCGAGCCCAAGAAGGTTTAAAGGAGCATCAAGAGGAGACAATGGACGGATAACAATGTTAATTGGCCTCTTAGGGAACTCGCAATTTTTCTATGGATGCAGGTTTTTAACAGGACAATGGGCACGTCATCAATCAGCTTACTCACAGCCAAGGTGAAAAGTAAACTCAGCCAGGCGGCAAAGTACCAGGAGGTCACAGCAAAGAATGGGTGATAAAGACACATCTAACCATGCAGGTCACAAAACAAATGGACAAAAACATAAAGAGTAAATGACAAAGACACAGCTGACCAAAAGGGCCATGCAAAGAATGAATGAGCATAAAGACAAATCTGACTAAAAGGGTAACACAAAGAGCGAATGACAAAGATATAGTAAGACCGAGAGGGTCACAATGAATGAGCACAAAGATACATACAACCAAAAGTGTCGTGACAAGGATGAAAGGGCATATCCGACCATAAGGGTCAACAGTCATTACAATGGATGAAAGAAAGATCATCCAGCCACAAGGGCCATATCTGTCATCTGCATGCCGAGAGGGCCATACATATCAAATAACCGAGAGGGTAATTCATACAAACTGCCCAAAGGGCCATTCATATCAAACTGCCGAGAGGGCCATTTATACAAGTTGCCGAGAGGGCCATTCATTCAAACGACCGAGAGGCCCGGTCATATCAAATAGCTGAAAGGGCCATTCATACAAACTGCCGAGAGGGCCATTCATATCAAACTGCCGAGAGGGATATTTATACAAATAGCCGAGAGAGCCATTCATACAAATTGCAGAGAGGGCCATTCATTCAAACCGCCGAGAGGGCTATTCATACAAACTGCCAAGAGGGTCATTCATATCAAATTGCCGAGAGGGCCATTCATACAAACAGCCGAGGGGGCCATTCATCTAAAATTCCATGAAGAATATCTGCAATATTGTCAAGTCTAGGAAATAGGCACATAGCCGCCAGAAAGGAGCCGGCTTGCTGAACCAAATCCAGACAAATTACGGAGCAAACGTGGAACTTTTTCTTCTGCAGCTGGTCAAGATAAGGTGCCCATGAGAGTCAAGCTCTCCGACCAAGATTTGGAAGCTATCCAATCTCAGGCTCAGCCATAATTTGTCTTGTTTTTATTTTCTTTACTAAATATCGCTACTGGTCAGACACACAGCAGGAAATCTGAAGGTATTCTCGCATAAGGGACATACTTTTCTCCAGCAAGTTGAACTACGTGTGACCTGATTCTTAGAGACCAGGGATATGTAGGCGGGCTCAAGACCAGAGAGTCGGCCACGCTTTAACAGCTGTCCAGAGAAACTCTGGTCACTACACCGGGAATCTTAGGACCTTCCTTTCGAATCACTTAAAAGTCTTTAGTTGAGTCAAACTACAAGCGGCCTGAATTCTCGTATAGCCCGAGATATGTAGTAAACCCGGAAGCTAGGGTCCGGCCACGTATGTGAAAATTGCATGAAAATGAAGGGTGAAATAAGTCGGGTCAGTCAAAAATTGGAGTTAGTCAAATTTCAATGGTTAGGGATGGTCCCGCCATCCCCGAACACAGAAGGGGCAGTTGTTGACACCTAATTTTGGACCTCCCATAATTTATCTTAATTACTAAGGATCTTTAGATAATAAATAAAATGGGCCATGCATCTTAAAGGGTTTAAATAATTTTTATATAAATTATTCAGGACAATATTTTACTCCTTTAAATTGATAAAGAGGGTTTTATGACATCATAAATTATTTAGAAATTAATTGGTATCTTTATGACATTTATGGAACATTTTATTAGAATTAATCAAGAGCAAAACAATTTAGAATAATTGTTTATTTAATTGTTAAATTGTTAAAAGTTAAAATTAGATAATAATTTATTCCCTTAAACCCAAGGAACATGAGTAATTGAAAGACTTGACCATTTTATCCCTCAATCTTTAATCTTGTGCATTCGCATAATTGTTTTGAAATTAATAAATTGTTTTTAGTATTAAATTAGGTTAATTAAATCAGTCAGAGGGTCATCATTGCAAATTGGTTTTAATTACTAATTATTTACATCATGGCCACAATTGAATTAACCAATTCATGGTTTAAAACAATTGAGGTCATTTTTAGAATTTTAGCCTCCTAGTGACTTTAATTAAAATGACCAAATCCATTGGCTCAAATTAATTAAGGTTGTTAATGTAACTTAATATTAATGGGTTAATTAGTTTAAGTAGAATTATAATGAATTAGAATTAAGTCAATTAGGGCCATATTTGACAAATAAGCCCATTTACATGTCTTAATTTGATTATGATTGAAGTATTGAGATCAATAATTGATATTTTAGTTTTACCCGTTTATTAAGTTACTCATCTTACTCTTTATACGCATATATACATTAAATATACATATACGTATACGTTATATACCTATGTAAAAGGGCCATCCTCATTTTCTTTACAACTTGGACCGAGTCTAGTCCAGAAATAGACCAAGACCCGGCCCAAATCCACTCAACTTAAGGGGTAATACCCCCTCTCAACATTTCATTTCATACTAAATACCCCATACGCCCTACCTCTCATCTCTCTTCCTCTTTTCACCTAAACCCAGTCGCCGCCTTGTCTCTCTCTCTCCTCTCTCATGCCAAAAATGGCAACGATGCAGAAGACATAGACTTGGACAGTTGTGTACCACCCATTTTGAGCTAACAATAAATGCCTCGACTCCATTTCCACCCCATCTCACCCCAAACACGGTAATACTCTATTTTCTTTCACTTTTTCTTTTTTATTTCAAGTCAACGATCTGATTTTCCTCATTGTGTTTGTTGTGTTGTGACTGTATGTTTGGTTGAGTTCAGATCGACCTGGATCGAGAGTGGAAGGGTTTAAATCGAGCCTTTCATTGTCGTTTAGGGAAAATCTGAATTGCTTATTTCTAAATACAAGTTCAATTTGTTGAAAAATTTACAAGTCCCACATCGTTGGTTCTTAGGGTTTTTAGTAGTTTAACCCTCACATTTCAACAAGTTTTCACAACCTCAAGAGCCTGAATTTGAGTATTAAAAGCTCGACATTTAGGCTTATAGTAAAAAATTTAAGACTTAACCTTCTTAGGGTTCGAGTCTCTTTAGTTCTAAATATTTGCGTTGTTTTTTTTTTATATATATATTTTCCTGTGTGGCTCGAGTTGAGGATTTGGAAGCACAAAGAAGGCTCCAAATCCATTCTTCCTCCAGCTGCGCTCAAAAAAGGTGATTTACTATCTTGTTTTCGCTTTGCTTTAAATTTTTGTTTTTATGGTGTTTAGTGTGGTACTATATTGTTAGTTAGCTCATGTTCTTGCTGCTTAATGCTATCTTGCGTAGTCTCTAACTTGCTCAATGGAGAAATGTGGCCTAATCAGCTGTTGGTTGCTAAATGTTATGTTTTGAATATCTTGTTAAGGTTAAATACCACCCCCTCTCCTCCCCCTGAAGATATTTTTAGGAACTAATGGTTATGTAGATCATTGATAAGGTTATACTTAGTTATCAGCTCTAATGTCTTAGCTTAAATGAATCTGTGAGGACTTGTTTGAATCAGCCTTAAAGAGTAATTGGCTTAACTAGGTAAAACTTACTAATTTGAGGATCCTAAGCCTATATTAAAATTGGGAATGGAAGGATTTTGAATTGACCTCTGGCTATGAACAGATTATTTGAAGGTTAATATAGGCTTACGAAGCTGTAATATCACTTAGGCCAAGCTAGAACACTTAGACCCTACCATGCTAATTATATGTGATAACTGTGTGTCTGAATAAGGGCTAGTCTTGTTGTCTATATCACAAGATCTTGCCTTCTTCTACATCCGGTTCATGCCTAAGTCTTAAAAAGGGGGCCTAGCAACCTTTGAATGGGTCTCTGAGCCCTAATATGCTTTCTGGTTGTCGAAATGGTTAATCAAGAAAAAAAAAATTACATGAGTTTTGGAATTGAGGTTTAGTTTGAGTTTGAACTTATAATGCTAGAAATCTGCATGAATGATCTCAAGAAGGGCTTTTAAAAGCTAAACATGTTAACAAGAAATGTCTATATGCTGTTTGCAACCATGATACCTCTCCAGGACTAATCACTTAAGATTTTAAGGCTAAAAGAGGTAAAGAAGGGAAGGGGAAAAGAAGTTTGATATGAGTTTGTCTAGGTCCCTCTTCATGCCAGTTGTTTGGTGTTCTTTTATAAAGTGATGTCTAGAAATTTTAAAAATGTAGTGACCATAGTTAAAGATGAGGTTGACGGTGATGTTTTTCTTTGAGGATGAAATATGTTGTTGTGGTCCCGTCCTGATCTGTGCCATCTTAAAATCAACCTTTAAGAAATGGATGTATATGTTTTTCTTTTAACTCTGTCATGATCAAAAGAGGTTAAAAGCAAATTCAAGATTAGAAGTCTAGGTTAAGTTGATTGAAATACTAACCACATTATCACTGGTTAAGCTTTGGGATTGGTTTAATGATGAGTTGACAAGGCCATAAGTGTATGTGGACAAACTATGAGTCACTTGACCTAAGAAAGCCTTTTAAAGGCACCTTAAGAAGAGGATTGAGAAGGGCTAAGTATAACTTGGCTCAATGTATCTTTCCTCCAAATAAAAGGTGCCATGGCATGCCTTAAAGGTCTATGGGAGTTTTACCATATATACACTCTTGATCTTTCACTCCTATCATCTGACCAAAGGGAAGGAATTAAAAAAAAATGAAACTGTTACTGCTCAAATAGGCTATTATAATTAAAAGAGAGTCTGTGCATTTTGAGGTTGTTAATTTCTGTAAAAAAAGGGAGGGCTTTGGTTTGGCTGAAGTCTTGGTATTAAGTCTTGTATTGAAATGAAATACTAAGTCACTAAAATCATATGATCTGCTTGGAGTTCTTTGTGTTTCCCTTTTTTTTTTTTAAAGAATCTGCTAAAGCTAAAAAAGTCACAAATTTCACCTTCTTTAAAACTATAGCTTGAAAGGCATTATACCTTGTCTGTATACCCCATTGCCTATTTTGTTTGGAAAGGTTTGAAGTGCAAAGGGCCATCCCTCTATTATGTTTGTCTATTCAAATCTGATAAGCCTTGTGCCCTTGAGATTAACTCTATGCTACCTAAACTGCTGAGTTCTATACTCTTTGCGTCTTGGTTTATTGGTTCATCACCCTCTTGCACACCTCTATTCTGTCAATTGAGTGGTTAGGATGCAAATGGTCATCTGTGATCTATCCTCATTTTGTTAAGCCTTTTAATTAGTGTGATCTATGTACTCTGCTATCTTTGTTTCAAATGTTAGATATTGTGGTGTTTGGTTTTTGACTAAGTGACTTGGGGTCTTATTGGGTAATATTACTAAGAGGCATTCAGAACCTGGTGAGGGCTTAATTGGGCCCATATGGAGGCTTGATTATTATTGGCTTGCTTCCAGTGTTGAATATCTGAATAAATTGAGTTTAAATTGGCCTTAGTCTAGGTTGGAACACTGCCTGAAAAGAGGATTGAGGATTAAAACCAGTCTAAAATTTAGAATAAGTTGAAAGCTGAATCGATGTCCTAAGATGGTATACATCGACCATATACATGAGACGGGTAAAAATTAGTAGTGTAGCAGGCTGTATATACACAATATACATGTGGTATACATATCAAATATGTATATCCAAGGTATATCATGTGTATATCAAAACACTTAAGTCCTTAAGAGTGTACATTAAATGAGAAAAAAAGGGATAGGAATCCCATTAAGCATTAGTCTTTTAACTTATCTTCATTTAGAAGATAGATGGGCCTAGCCCCATTCAGATTCAATTAAGAGTGGAACAGATTTCATTAAGACCCAAAAGTAAGAGAAAAAGGGAGACTCTGTTTTGGTTCATCTCATGATTAGGTGCTTTGATGTTGTTTCCGTTTGTCTTGTATTTACATATTGCAGTCTCTGTTTTGGTTCCATTTTTATGACCATGAGTTCTGTTTTGGCCATTATTCACCTTATGCCTACATACTGCAGTTTGTTTTGATTAATCTATATCCATGTGTCTTTCATATGCTTGTGTTCACATTATACCTGCTGGTTCATGCCATACTTGTGCATGATTAATGGGATTCTGATTTATCCTATGGCTATACTGGTTTGGGAAGCTAAGGTGATTTCAGGCCTGGTCTTAGCCTTCCCCCGATGTCCTGCCATGCCTGGGGTTTATGAAACCCCTTGGATCTTGTGGCGCGAATACGGATGGTGAATATAGATGGTGAGGACTTTCCCTTAATTTATAACTTGTCTAAATCTCTACCGTGATGAATATAAACTAACTGGGGTCCTTTGTTTCTTTTCTCCTCCACCACTGCATGGCCATTTGGGCCGAGTCACGTACCAACCTGTTGGGCCAAGGCCCAACAGGCAATTCTTTTGAGTCATGATCGAGCCCAGTGAAGAAATGGAAGCTAATATATATATATATATATATATATATATATATATTAAATGCGTAGAAGGCCCAACCATAGTGAAAATGGCCAACTAGGGGCTTGGTGCTCCCCTAGCCTGCCCTTGTCTTTTCTATTTTTATTTATTCATGCCCTCTTTTATTTGAAAGTTTGTTGTATTTGTACTTGTAAGAACTTGTAAAAACCCCATAATTTATTGGAATCCTTATTGTTTGAACTAGCCGTCTTAAGACAACGGTGCCTACACCTTTTTAGTAGACTTTAGTTCCCCAAATGATTTTTAAAACCCGGATTAAATATAACGATGTTTAAAACGCTGTAATAACAAATGATTCCTTTTCATAATATAAGTTTAATTAAGAGTAAATGATTTCGCATATCTAGGTGTTAACAAACTACTCAAAAAATATGCAAACTGGTTTTTTTGCAAATGAGGGATCAAGGCTTTTCTTTTTATAAATTACAATGTTTTTGGATTGAAAAAAGAAATGTTTTTTCTAGGTTAAAAGCCATATCTGAACAAACGAGTAATTTTTGGGCCAAGTCCAACAGAAAAACAAAGATTTTTTGGCCAAGTCCCATTGATCTCTCCTTTTCTTCAGAAAAAAAAAAAGTGTAACAAGAATTTGGGCTAAGCCCACTAAAATACCCACTTTGGTAAAAGACATGTTTTGGACCCAAGTCCAGTTTTAAATAAAAATTCAGTTTCTTTTAATATACGTATGTATAAATTCACAAGGCAAAACAAAAAATCATTTTCTATAAACCGGACCATTCCAAAAATAGATGAAACGCATTTGTGAACAAAGTTTTGGACTAAGGCGTTCCAACGTATTATATGAGTTGACCCGAGACAAGGTGTGGGATTAAGCATGAACTGAAAAATAGACTTATATACTTGTATATAAATATATAAAAACAAAATCATTTTTCATAAACAAAGTATACTATCCTTATCCATAAAGGGAGCCTATTCTTACCCGGATATAATAAATCCGAACATAAAATACCCTATATATAAAGGGGATATATTCATTTTTTTTGAAAAGCCAAATAACATGCAAGCAATGACAACCTTTTATAAATGCAGGAATAAACACGAAATAAACAGTTCATGCAAATACTCATACATTGGAATTCGAAGGTCAACCGTATAGTACGGATCCTTAATACTAGGGTGCCTAACACCTTCCCTACGGGATCATCAGAACCCTTACCTAGAACTTTGGATTACGAAGGATTTATCACGGTGTTTGAATAAACCCTTCACCCTTGGTTTTCCTAATTTCCTAAAAATTAGGTGGCGACTCTTTTAAAACAAAGTCTGAAAGAGCATCAACGAGTTCGAAGTAGCTTTTCGAGAGCTAACCCTGCCCGCGAAATGCGAACCGTTACACGTGGTATACCAATTGCATGTCGGTTATTGCATTGTGTTAGGACCGGAATACTCCTATGCATTCTAAGAACTAGATTCTTTGAGCAACTATGGAAGAAGGTAATGTAGCAGAATAAATAAATCAAAACAAGAATTTCACGTGGAAAACTCTTCTCAAGAGAGGCAAAAAAAATGACCTACCTCTATAGGATTTTTCCCAACTTCACTAAGCACGAGCAGTTTAAGGCTTAAAAACCTCCTTGTAACACCTAAGTAACTATTCCAAACAATTCCACCTCTACCCTCTTATACAATATCCTCAATAACTCTATCCAGTCAAGAGATTCTCTTGCGATCAATGTCAGCTAACACCTATTACACAATACTTGCAAATGTAAATAGATGGAATCCGAATTGAACCTAACTATTACAAGGAGCTAACGATAAATCTTGATAAGCTCGTTTCTCTGCAGTTGGTTATGCTAGAGACTCAGGTATTGACTACGCTCACTCTTGATGCCTCAAGTTGGATTTCTGGTTGTGGTTGTGGTTAAGATTTTGAATCTTGTTTGTGATGTGTTTATAAGAGGTTAAAGTTTCACCGATATTTAAATCTTTCTTCACATGTCGAACTATGATCAAACGATCTCCAATAACTTCAATTTATGCAAAATCATGTATAACATGTCTAAATTAATCTAGAGAAATAAATCGCATAATTTTACGACACCTTGGGGTCAGAGTCAACTCTTGATAACTCAAACATGCCCCTCATATATAGCTATAGTCCAATAACTGAAATTGATTGCATGGACACGCTATTCATAAGCTATGCAATCTAATCAAATAATCAAAATTGAATTTCAATATCCATTATTAATCGAATCATTGATTTTTTAATTCGATGATAGGTCTAAAAATTACAATTTTATCCTCTTGATAATCATAATTTAGCGGTTAAATTTGCTGAAATTCACATATAATATACAATTCCATACAAGGAATGAACACCTTAGATTCAGGGTCAAATTTTATTTTTCTGATCTGGTGCCTGAGCTCCAAAACACCAAACTTTTAAAAATGGCTGTTGAAATTTGAACTCAACTATGTCTACGCTGCATTCCCTTCTTTGCATTCGCGCCTAGTACTCCCACATTCGCTAAGCATTCCTCCCCCCCCCCCCCCACCGCCCCGCTCAAACCCACTTACACAATCGCAATCAACGTCTTACGGTCTGGTAAAAAACTTGATTGAAAGAGATAGCCTTTGCGATCGTTATGAACAAGAAGTCTAACTTTCGCAATCGCGATAAAAAAAAAAAAAAAAAAAAAAACACCAAAAAACTGCTATGATTTCAGCACACAACCAATGGTGCTGAAACATGCCCTTCTTTGTGTTCACGCGCATCAGCACCGCGTTCGCAAAACATTCTCCCCTCAGACCTACATGATTGCGGTCAACATCTCGCGGTCCAGTAGTGTAACAACCTGTTTGTTTGTTATAGCTCTTTTATCACTTTCGCCACTTCCGAGCATTGATTGACTCACTTTTGACACGAGGTTGAATTTTGGGCAAACGAACCTTTTTCGAGTTTCGTCAACTCCGAGAGGTTCGAATGATTGTTTAGAACCCATGATTGGTTCGGTTCCCAATGCATTTTGGTGCATCTCGGGACTTTAGATGGGAAGTAGGCACCGGTGGTTGACTCAGTCAACGAGACCTCCATTTGAAATTTTGAGACCACGAGTGCGTTCGTAGCGTATTTTTGTATAGGTTTAGGTGGTTAGAATGTGAGCAGATGGCCTCGGGAATAACTCAAAAATTTGATTGAAGACTTAGAGAAATTCGGTAAATCTGGTGTCTGGTGCCCGTAATGGCGGCACCGCTGTGGCGGTGTGATGATAGCTGGGGCGATGATGGGTAATAGAGACCATACCGCTGTGACGATATCCTAGCCGCCGTAGCGGCACCGCTGTAGCAGTACTCCCTCCGCCATGGAGGTCACAGGCACTTATATTTCATTTAATGTGACTTAAATAAGTCTTAGACCCTCATTATATCATATCTCGATATTGGAGCTTGGGAAAGCTGCTCTTGGAGACAAATTGAGGAGATTCTTGGAGGTAAAACTTTGTCCAATTCTTTACTCTTCCTTAATCACAATCATCTTAGAATTCCCCCTTCCTTTTTACAATCCCTTAGAGTTGGAATTTGAAGAAGGGTTTTGGGAAATTTTCCCTTAGGGTCCTATATGATAAATTGATGATATTGAGAATAAAACTTGATGAATCTAAGCTTAGTAATCATATATCTTTTACTTTTAACTTTTTACTAGAAATCAGATTTGGGATAATTCTTGAGTTGAATCAATAATTAATGATTGGTTATGATTACCTAGGATTCAATTTGGTATTTTACCGGCGAATATCCTGTTTCGCCCTTGTGGGCCTGTTTTCCCAATTTCAAGAGTTAAAATGGACCTAATTGATATCATAGCAATATTAGTATCATTCTTCATGATTTCTAATATAGAATTTGATTATGCTTAGACTACTTTGATTCTGAGCTTCATAGGAAGGGCAAAACGATAGAGTGACTTGTTGGTGTTGTAGTTCGGCAGTCCAGGTAGACTATGGTTTACCTTTGGTGAGACTTAGTATAGTGAGTCACATATCTAGATTATGATGTCGAAGACAGCATCTGAACCTTCGGGTGTGAAGTTGGGATGGATATTGCCTTAAGTTGGGTCCTGATGTACGTTGGGACTAGCCTCTCCGTTATATGTGTTTGATTGTTCAATTGTGTTAGCTTGATGCCATGTGTAGTTGGTAGATAACGAATGTCGCTTGTTGTCCTGATTCGGATAGGATTGACATACCCGTAGTTGGTATTTGTACTTTGATATATTATTGGTGTACCCATTGTTGGTACTTGATATTATTGATACATTATTAGCGTATCCGCTGTTGGTAATTGATTTATAGATGTTGGCATACCCACTATTGGTATTGTGATGTGATGCATTGTTGGCGTACCTCGTTGAGGTACTTGTGATATTGAGCTTGCTTGTGATTGACATATGCATTGCACGCATTCTCTCATAATTATCATGCATTGCCGATATCCGGTGATGATCCGGTATTGTTGATTAAGCGAAATTGATATTTGAAGAACTCTTTTACTTGAGTGATTGTGAAAAAGGCTGGTGTCCAAAGATCCGTTCCGAAATCGTTGTTTATATGAAACTGACACTTGATAAACTCTTTTACTTGAGTGATTGTGAGGAGGCGGATGTCTGAGGTTCAATTCCAGAATCGTTGATTAATGAAACTGATATTTGACAACTCTTTTGAGTGATTGTGAAGAGGTCGATGTCCGATGGTTATATTCGGGCATCGTTATTGCATAGCCGATTTTGATGTTATTCCGAAATCGATTGTTAGTGCATGGGCTCCGCGGGTCCCCTAGAGTAGTGCCGGTGAGACTCCCCTTGTGAGCAATTAGCCAGGGTCCAGTCTATCTATTTGGCAAAGATTCGGGATGGGTGGCACTTAGAATTCGCGTGTCACACTAGGTTGTGCTACCGAGACGTCGATATTTCTGTCTGGAGTGCATGTGTACACCTCATTTGCATAGCATGGCATGGCATCACATTCATACCATTATTGCACTGCACTGCATTATGACTTGAATGAGATGTCGTGATGCTTGTATTGTGACGATTGTGCTGTTGATGATTGGATTGTGATGATTCTATTATGGTGATCGTTTCAGGATCGGACATACTCAGACTTATTATATTGGTGTTAGATACTTACGTAGGTGCTGACGGATACTCGGTTACGATTACATTGTTCCATGAGTGATTGATTTACTTATTTTTCTGCGTTATTTTCTGAATTGTGTTAACTATGCTTAGTCGGCCTATGATGCCTGCCAGTACTATTGTTTGTATTGACCTCACTTGCTGCATTCTTTTATGAATGCAGAGTATCAGGCTGGATCTACTTCTCTGACTCGTGGCTGATCGACTCTTTAGTTTTCACTTGAGTTTTCCGGGGTGAGCATGGCGTCCGTTGACCTCGAAGACTCTTCCATTACTTACGTCGTACTTTTCTTTCAAGACATGATTTAAGACTATTTATGTATTATTATTCAGACCTTAGTATCCAGATTTAGATGCTCTTGTATGATCAGACCAGATACTTGGGTGGATTCATTTACTTCCGCACTTATTTATATTATATTATATTGTGAGACTTATGTCATTGTACTTCTTCCGCTATTATTTTTATTGATTGTGAACGTTGAATTAAGGGTTCACCTACCGAGGTGGGAAAGGTAGGTGCCCGCATGACCCAGTCTAAAATGGGTCGTGACAAGTTGGTATCAGAGCCCTTGATTACCCGATCTTTATTACAAGAGCGTGTCTAGTAGGGTCTCGTGGATCGGTACGATGAGCTCCGTACTTATCTGCGGGAGGCTATGGGACATTTAGGAAATCTCACTTTTTTTCTTTCCATCATGCTACTTTATCCAAATTGGTATCTGGAAAGACCAAATTAGTATCTGACTCTTATCTCTTCTCTCACAAATGGTGAGGACTCGAGTTACTATGGCCCGAGGTTAGGTGTTGGAGCCTGCAGCTATGGCTGGCACCCGAGGGCGCGCTACAGTCAGAGGACGCAGCAGAGCGAGAGGCCACGGGGCTGCCCCAGCCAGGGGTAGAGCTCCGACGGTTCGCCAGCGGTTAGAAAGGTCTTCATCTCCCGAGCCCAAGTATCAGCTAGGTAAAAACCAGACCGTAGAGGTTGGTGTGGCCCCAGCACAGACACATTCGAAGGTTACTTCCGACCAGGCCGTACATAACACTATGGCCAGGATTTTACTTCACCTTGATATGCAGCAGGCAGCGGCCGGTGTCACTGCACCCGGTGAAGCTTCACAGACTAGAGTTGGGGCACAGACCCCTGAGCAGGGACCACGCGGGTAGCATATCCCGCCACAGCTATGGCTCCCCGCATTGATGCTATACCCACCCTTGGAGAGGATATTAGGCCATGGATGACGCCGTTATGACTGTTGCTGATCAGGATCTTGCAGGGAGGTTCAGGAAGTTAGAGCCACCGAGGTTCTTTGTTACTTCGTCTGAGGATACCTATGAGTTCATTCTTGATATGCATGAGCTGCTATACCGTATGGGTATAGTGGAAACCCACGGCATTGATTATGTGTCCTACTAGTTTCGCAGCGACGCGAAGACGTGGTGGAGGTATTTCGTGGTGTGCAGACCTGAGGGTTCTCCTCCGCTGACTTGGACTCAGTTCTAACGGGCCTTCCTTGAGAAGTATGTGCCCTGGTCTTTGAGAGAGGCTCATAGGGAGCAATTTCTACACCTTGAGCAGAGGGTCATGTCCTTGGAGTCTTATGTGACTCGTTTCCTCAATTTGGTCGGATACTCTACTCCGTTGATCCCTATCGAGGCTAATAGGATCAAACGCTTTGTTGGAGGACTAGTGGGCTCTCTACAGATTCCTTGCCTTCAGATGGAGTCTATGGGGCCTTCCTTCCAGTCCATTATTGAGCATCCTTCGATGGTTGAGGGCACCAAGGCCCATTCTTTTAATAGTAGTGACAACAGGCCACGTCAGACTGGCAGCTTTGGGGGTCCTGGTACGAGGGGCGCCAATCAGTTTTCGAGGCCACCTCAGCCCTATTTCGGTCGTCCCGTGCATTCAGCATTACCGGCTTTCTCTAGTGAGCCGCTTAGGCACAGATCTCCTGAGAGCTCGTTCTCTAGGCCAGTGGATAGGACTGCTTCATCCGGGTCTTCAGTTTTCGTGTTTCAGCACTCGACTCCTCTTACTTGTTTCTCTTGTGGGGAGGTTGGGCATATTGCCAAGAGATGTCCCCGACCTAGGTGAGATTATCAGCCGCTGAGGACTCCTGTCTCATCCGGTGGCCAATGAGGGACTTTTTAGAGAGGCGGAGCTCAGTCAGGCCGCAGTACTTCCCATAGTTCTAGAGGTGGGTCCCAGCCAGCTAGAGATGGTACTTAGAGTTTGAGAGGGGGATCCCAGACTGGGCGTGGTGAAGCCCATTATTACTTATTTCCTGGTAGGCCCGAGGCAAAAGCCTCACATGCTGTGATCTCAGGTACCATTTTTGTCCGTCATAGAGCAGCATCTGTGTTATTTGATCCTGGATCCACTTATTCATATGTGTCTGCATTTCATGGAGTTGGTTGGGATTTACCCTGTAATAGCATAGATATACCTGTTCATGTGTCTACTCTAGTCGAAGATTCTGCGATTGTTGATCGAGTCTACCGGCCTTGTTTAGTTACGTTTATAGGGTATAACACCTGGGTAGATTTGATGATTCTGGATATGGTGGACTTTGATATTATATTGGGTATATCCTGGCTTTCTCCTTATCATGCGATCTTGGACTGTCATGCCAAGACAGTCACTTTAGCCATGCCAGACATCCCTAGGCTTGAGTGGAGAGGTACTCCTAGTCCCGCTCCAAAGAAGATTATTTTCTTCCTTCAGGCGAAGAAATTAGTAAGTAATGGGTATTTAGCGTATTTGGCACATGTTCATGACACGACTGTTGCATCTCCATCCCTTGAGTCTATTCCTATGTGAGCGAGTTCGCGGAGGTATTTTCATTAGATTTACCGGGTATGCCACCTGATCGTGACATTGATTTCTGTATCAATGTGAACCCGAGTACTTGCCCTATTTCCATCCCACCATATAGGATGGCACCAGCCATGTTGAGAGAACTTAAGGAACAATTGCAGGATTTATTGAGCAAGGGGTTCATTAGACCGAGTGTCTCCCCTTGGGGTGCTCCAGTGTTATTTGTGAAGAAGAAATATGGGACCATAAGGATGTGCATTGATTACCGCTAGTTGAACAAGGTCACTATCCGGAACAATTGCCCTATGCCTCATATTGATGATCTATTTGACCAGCTTCAGGGTGCTTCGGTGTTTCCTAAGATTGATTTGCGTTCCGGCTATCACCAGTTGAAGATTAGGGTAGAAGATATTCCAAAGACAGCATTTCGGACGAGATATAGCCACTATGAGTTTCTAGTGATGTCTTTCGGGCTTACCAATGCCCCAGCTGCATTCATGACCTTAATGAATTGCATATTTAGGTCGTTCCTTGATTCTTTTGTGATTATGTTTATTGATGACATCTTGGTGTATTCCAAGAGTAGAGTGGAGCATGAGAGCCATCTTCGTACCGTCTTTGGGTTATTAAAGAAACATAGCTTATTTGCGAAATTTTCTAAGTGTGAGTTCTGGTTAGAGTCTGTGGCATTCTTGGGACATGTGGTGTCCAAGGAGGGGATTATGGTTGATCGACAGAAGATTGAGGCTGTGAGGGGTGGGGCGAGACCCACTACTATTACCGAGATTCGTAGTGTTGTGTGTTTGGCCAGTTATTACTGTCGCTTTGAGAAGGGTTGTGCTGCCATTACTTCGTCCTTGACTAGATTGACTCAAAAGGATGTTCCCTTCCAGTGGACGGATGATTGTGAGGAGAGCTTTCAAAAGCTCAAGCTTCTTTTGACCACAGCCTCGATCCTAGCCTTACCTGTGGAGGGCAAAGACTTCGCGGTCTATTGTGATGCTTCCCGTATGGGTTTGGGTGCGGTGTTGATACAGGAAGGTAGAGTGATAGCTTATGCTTCCCGTCAGTTGAAGGTTCACGAGAAGAATTACCCTACCCATGATTTGCAGTTGTTGGCCGTAGTCTTTTCCTTGAAGCTTTGGAGGCATTACTTATACGATGTCCATTGTGAGGTTTTTACCGATCACCGTAGCCTTCAGCATGTGTTTACTCAGAGAGATCATAATTCTAGGCAGCGCCGATGGATGGAGCTCCTGAAGGATTATGACGTCTCTATTCTGTATCACCCTGGTAAAGCCAATGTGGTGGCTGATGCCTTGAGTCGCAAGGCAGTGAGTATGGGGAGTTTAGCTTGATTGGTTGTTTTCGAGCGTCCGTTAGCCATAGGGGTTCAGACTCTGGCCAACAGTTTCGTCTGTCTTGATATCTCAGCCCCAGGCAGGATTTTGGCTTGTATAAAAGCGAGGTCATCGTTATTGGATCGGATCAAGGCTCATAAGTTTGAGGATGCTCAGTTGAGCAAGATTCGAGACAAGGTTTCGAGAGGTGAGGCCAAGGAAGCCGTGATTCATTCTAAGGGCATTCTAAGGATTGGAGGACGTGCGTACGTTTCTCGAGTTGGTGATTTCATTCAGTTGATTTTATCTGAGGCCCATAGCTCTCGCTATTCCATTCATCCGGGAGCGACTAAGATGTACCGTGATTTGAGACAGCACTATTGGTGGCGCCGTATGAAGAGGGATATAGTTGATTTTGTGGCTAAGTGTGAAAATTGTCAACAGGTAAAGTATAAGCACCAGTGACCCGGTAGGGTGTTTCAGAGGATGCCCATTCCCGAGTGGAAGTGGGAGAGGATTACCATGGATTTTGTCACGGGTCTTCCGAAGACCCTTGGCAAGTTTGATTCTATTTGGGTGATAGTGGATCGATTGACTAAGTTCGTTCACTTTGTCCCGGTTTAGGTTTATCATACCGCGGAGAAGTTAGCCAAGATGTATATTCGAGATATTTTGAGATTACATGGGATCCCTATTTACGTCAGTATTCGATCGATCGGTCGTCTTCACTTCCTGATTCTGGAGAGCATTTCATGATGAGTTGGGTACCCGATCGGACTTTAGTACAACTTTCCATCCCTAGACCGATGGCCAGTCCGAGCGAATTCAGGTGCTTGAGGACATGTTGAGAGTGTGTGTTATTGATTTCGGTGGTCATTGGGATTAGCACTTGCCCTTGGTGGAGTTTTCATACAACAACAGTTATCATTCGAGTATTAGTATGGCGCCTTGTGAGGCCTTATATGGTAGTAGGTGTAGATCTCCAATTGGTTGGTTCGATGGGTTTGAGGCTCGACCTGGGAGCACGATCTATTGAGGGAGTCCTTTGAGAGAGTGAGAGTTATTCAATCCAGACTTGTGGCGGCTCAGCCCCGACAGAAGATGTATGCAAACCGGAAGGTTCAGGATTTGAAGTTTGCTATTGGTGATCAGGTTCTATTGAAGGTTTCACCCATGAAGGGTGTTATGAGGTTTGGTAAGAGGGGCAAGTTGAGCCCCAGGTACATTGGTCCGTTTGAGATTGTGGACTGTATCGGTGATGTAGCTTACGAGTTGGCATTACCGCCAGGCTTGGCGGGAGTCCATCCGGTCTTTCATGTCTCGATGCTGAAGAAATACCATGCCGATGGTACCTATATTGTCCGTTGGGATTCTATATTGCTTGATGAGAATTTGACTTATGAGAAGGAGCCTATCGCGATCCTAGATAGGCAGGTTCGAAAACTAAGGTCCAAGGAGATTGCTTATGTGAAGGTGCAATGGAAGCACCGCCCTGTGGAAGAGGCTACTTAGGAGACTGAGTCCGATATGCGTAGCCGATATCCCTAGTTGTTCACTGATTCAGGTATTTCCCTACTTTTCTTCTTTATTTGCTCGAGAACGAGCAGTGGTTCAATTGGTATATGATGTAACGACCCATTTGGTTGTTATAGCTCTTTTGGCACTTTCGCCACTTCCGAGCATTGATTGACTCACTTTTGACCCGAGGTTGACTTTTGGGCAAACGAACCTTTTCAGAGTTTCGTCAACTCTGAGAAGTCTGAATGATTGTTTAGAACCTATATGTATGATTAGTTCGGTTCCCAATGCATTTTGGTGCATCTCGGGACTTTGGATGGGAAATAGGAAATAGGCACCGGTGGTTGACTCGGTCAACGAGACCTTCGTTTGAAATTGTTAGACCACGAGTGCGTTCGTAGTGTATTTTTATATGGGTTTAGGTGGTCGGGTTGTGAGCAGATGGCCTCGGGAATAACCCGAAAATATGATTGAAGACTTAGAGAAATTCAGGAAATCTGGTGTCTGGTGTCTAGTGCCCCAATGGCGGCACCAGAGCCGCCCCAACGGCACCGCTGTGGCGATGTAATGACCGCTGGGGCGGTGATGGGTAATAGAGGCCATACAGCTGCGGCGATAACCCAGCCACCGTGGCTGCACTCCCTCTGCTGTGGCGTTCACAGGCAGTGATATTTCATTTAATGTGACTTAAATAAGTCTTAGACCCTCATTATATCATATCTCGATATTGGAGCTTGGGAAAGCAATTCTTGGAGACAAATTGAGGACATTCTTGGAGGTAAAACTTTGTCCAATTCTTTACTCTTCCTTAATCACAATTATCTTAGAATTCCCCTTCCCTTTTACAATCCTTTAGAGTTGGAATTTGAAGAAGGGTCTTGGGAGATTTTCCCTTAGGGTCCTATATGATAAATTAATGATGTTGATGATAAAACTTGATGAATCTAAGCTTAGTAATCATATATCTTTCACTTTTAATGTTGAATTTCGGATTTGGAGAATTAGGGTTCATACCCAATTTGGGGGTTTTTACTAGAAATCAGATTTGGGGATAATTCTTGAGTTAAATCAACAATTAATGATTGGGTTATGATTACCTAGGATTCAATTTGGTATTTTACCTGCGAATATCCTGTTTTGCCCTTATGGGCCCATTTTCCCAATTTCTAGGGTTAAAATGGACCTAATTGATATCATAGCAATATTAGTATCATTCTTCATGATTTCTAATATAGAATTCAATTATGCTTAGACTACTTTGGTTCTGAGCTTCAGAGGAAGGGCAAGGCGATAGAGTGACTTGTTGGTGTTGCGGTTCGGCAGTCCAGGTAGGTTATGGTTTACCTTTGGTGAGACTTAGTATAGTGAATCACATATTTAGATTATGATGTCGAAGACAGCATGTGAACCTTCGGGTGTGAACTTTGGATGGATATTGCCTTAGGTTGGGCCCTGATGTGTGTTGGGACTAGCCTCTCCGTTATATGTGTTTGATTGTTTAATTGTGTTAGCTTGATGCCATATGTAGTTGGTAGATAACGAATGTCGCTTGTTGTCCTGATTCGGATAGGATTGACATATCCGTAGTTGGTATTTGTACTTTGATATATTATTGGCGTACTCACTGTTGGTACTTGAGATTATTGATACATTATTGGTGTATCCACTGTTGGTACTTGATTTATATATGTTGGCATACCCACTGTTGGTATTGTGATGTGATGCATTGTTGGCGTACCCTATTGAGGTACTTGTGATATTGAGCTTTCTTGTTGATGATTGACATATGCATTGCACGCATTCTCTCATAATTATCATGCATTGCCGATATCCGGTGATGATCCGGTATCGTTGATTAAGCGAAACTGATATTTGATGAACTCTTTTACTTGAATGATTGTGAAAAAGGCCGATGTCCGAAGATCCGCTCCGAATCGTTGTTTATATGAAACCGACACTTGATAAACTCTTTTACTTGAGTGATTGTGAGAGGTCGATGTCCGAGGTTCAATTCGGAATCGTTGATTAATGAAGCGATATTTGACAACTCTTTTGAGTGATTGTGAGGAGGCCGATGTCCGATGGTTATATTCGGGCACCGTTATTGCATGGCCGATTTTGATGTTATTCCGGAATCGATTGTTAGTGCATGGGCTCCGCGGGTCCCCCAGAGTGGTGCCGGTGAGACTCCCCCTGTGAGTAATTAGCCAGGGTCCCGTTTGTCTGTTTGGCAAAGATCCGGGACCGGTGGTACTTAGACTTCACGAGTCACACTGGGTTGTGCTACCGAGACGTCGATATTTCCGTCCGAAGTGCATGTGTACACCTCATTTGCATAACATGGCATGGCATCACATTCATACCATTATTACACTGCATTGCATTATGACTTGAGTGAGATGTCGTGATAACTGTATTGTGACGATTGTGTTGTTAATGATTGGACTGTGATGATTCTATTGTGGTGATCGTTTCAGGATCGTACATATTCAGACTTATTCTATTGGGGTTAGATACTTACGTAGGTGTTGACGGATAATCGGTTACGATTACATTGTTCCATGCGTGATTGGTTTACTTGTTTATCTGCGTTATTTTCTGAATTGTGTTAACTATGCTTAGTCGGGCTATGATGCCTACCAGTACTGTTGTTTGTACTGACCTGCACTTGCTGCATTCTTTTATGATTGTAGAGTATCTGGTCGGATCTACTTCTCTGACTCGTGGCTGATTGACTCTTCAGCTTCCACTTGAGTTTTCCAGGGTGAGCATGGCGTCCGCTGACCTCGAAGACTCTTCCATTTCTTATGTCTTACTTTTCTTTCAAGACATGATTTGAGACTATTTATGTATTATTATTCAGACCTTAGTACCAGACCAGATACTGGGTTGGATTAATTTACTTCCGCACTTATCTATATTATATTATATTGTGAGACTTACGTCATTTTACTTGTTCCGCTATTATTTTTATTGATTGTGAACATTGAGTTAAGGGTTTGCCTACCGAGATGGGAAAGGTAGGTGTCCTCATGACCTAGGTTCAAATGGTCGTGACAAGTAGAAGGCTTGACCTAATAATTGACCAGGTGACATTCTTCACGGTCGCGATGACCAAGATGCGTATTCGTGGTCACGACTCACTAGATCGGCATCACAAAAGAGGAAATCAGCACCAGAAAAATTGAAATTTCATCTCACAAAAAATGGTGTTGAAACACTCGGAAGCCCTCGATTTTCAACCCGATAAGTTCTAAACAAATATACCAAAGTTACCCAAAGCTTCAAAAAACAAATTTAATCGCATTTTATTAAATTTGGGGATCGGGTTTGTACAGACTTCTACTACGTTATATGTACTTCTAATTTTTTTTTTAAAGAAAAACACATAAAATTATATTTCTGAATTTGCACAAAAAATTATATAATTTTACTTTTCAGCTCGAAATCGTCTCACTTTATGGCGAGACTACTGTGTATTTTTTATTATGATTTTGGTATGTAAGAGTGCATTTCTTATGGTAAAAGTTTAAATTCTGCATATTATCAATGTATAAAGGGCAAAGGTGTAGATATACCCCTCAATTTTGCAACTGACAGCTGATATACCCTTCTTTAAAAAAGTGGTGCATGTATACCCCTCTTATTACACAGATTGTGCGAATATACCCTTTTCGCTGACGGATTTTTTTTTTTTAAAATCATTTAGCGTATTTTTAACTAAAAGAATGTCGTGTAGGTTTAAAGAAAATAAGTCTACCCCTTTTGTTAGTGGGTTGTCTGGTTCGTTTAAAAAGACATCTCCGTAGCTTTGAGAAAAATAAGTCTACCCATTTTCTAAAACGAACAGGACCCGACCCTCAAGAAAAAAATTCCATGTGGATTTAAAAAAAAAAAAAATTCTACTAAAATAATGGGTAGACTTATTTTTTTAAAGCTACGGAGATAATTTTATTAAATGAACCAGACCCGCCGCACCCGAAAAATAAATTACCACGTGGCTTTAAAAAAATAAGAATACTAAAAAAATGGGTAGACTTATTTTTTTAAGGCCACGATATATTTTTTTAATTCAAAAATAAGCTAAATGATTTTTTTTAAAATCATTAAAAGGGGTGTATTTGCGCTATTTTTGTAACGACAGGGTTATATATGCACCATTTTTTTAACGACAGGGTTATATATGCACCATTTTTTTAACGAGGGATATATCTACTTTAAATCGCAAAGTTGAGGGTTATATTTACACCTTTTCCCATGTATAAATTTATTATGTCACTGCATAGTTAATTTATGGCAACGGATAACTCTTCCTAGAAACTCAATATCATAATCTGAAAAAATAACGGAACATGTTACAATTAGATAATTAATTCACTAATTAATAATATAAAAATTCTTCACATTATCGAGATACATAGCTTAAATCCTGACTTACATATATAGAGGTAGAGTATAATGTAACATCTCTCTATATGTTCAAACTTCGAAGCTGCTTGCATGGAGGTGTTTAGCTAAGTTACATGGCTGACCAGCTTATACTTCGCCTGCAAGTTAATCAAGCTGGTCACGACTCACGGGAGACAGAGTTCTGGGAGCTGTTTGGTGTTCAGATTTTTTCAACAGTTTGTTTAATAATATAGCAGAGATATTTTGCACGTTGCAAAGTGACGGAAGGAAGTTCTTCATCCTTCCTTTCGTTTTATGTGTCTCAGTGAAGTTAAAAAATATAACGACAATTTCTAAATTTTAAATTAAATATATATAATCGGTCTTTCTTTAAGTATCTTAATTTGTTTAAAGAAATATATCAAAAAGAATATATCATTTTATATTTGACAACTCTTTAATTCTAACATTCTACCTCATTTATTTACAATCACAACATTCGAAGGGCGTTTTAGTACATACACATTTTTAGTTTGAGGCTCAAAAGTCTTCTTTGTTTTCTTAGATTTCGTACCTAGTTAAGCTAAAATATTTAATGAAATTGAATGGAGGGAGTATAATGTACATAAATACATTTTTAGTATTATCGTCTTAAAATACTCCCTTCGTCCACTTTTACTTGTCACGTTTCACTTTTCGAGAGTCAAATTGCATAAACTTTGACCAACATCTTAGAATGCATTTTTTCATCACATTAATATGAGAAGAATTGTAGCTTATTATAGTTTTCATATAGTTTTCGAACATCTAAATTTTATTTTTATAATATTAAATTAGTCTAATTTAATCTAGCTCCAAATATTAATCAAATTGACTCTCGAGAAACGAAATGTGACAAGTAAAAGTGGACGGAGGGAGTAGATCATATAATTCTCACGAGAAGATGCAATTAAGGGTGTGCTTGATAAGTATACTTACGAAAATGCATATTTTCTGAAAACCAGTTGTTTAATTTTCTTACTTATTTTTTTAGGTTTGATAAGTAATTTAAAAGGTATACATCACAAGAGCATATATATAATTAAAAAATACCAGCGAGTGGGAGTAAGGTCGAGGTTGGGGTTGGAGGTGGCAGGGTAGGTTGATCAACAAGTGGGGGTTGGAGAGGAGACATTATTCTTATTTTTAAGAAAGCTTGTCTTTCTATAAAAAATAATTGTCAAGAATATTTGACCAACAAAATATTGAAAATTGAAAAAATATCTTCTTGCATATTGTGAATTGAAAATATTAAAGCTAAAAACTTAATTTTTAATATACAAAAAGTATATTTTTTTAAATATATTTGAAAAAAGTAAAACAAATTGAAATGAAGGAAGTATTTTTCCACTTCGAATTATTTCAAGTACTTGATTAAAGAAATATCAAGGGATAAGGCACTATTACCCCCCCCCCTCCTAACTATACCCGAAGTTGATATAACACATCTTACCTTTCCTTGTGTCCTATTATCCCCCTAAACTTATTTAAAACATAATAATTACCCCCTAAGCGCTGACATGGCAAGGAGAGTGTGTTTCACTCTCTTTGAGAGAGTGAGAAACATAAAAAACGGGAAAACTTATTTTTTTTTTCTTAAAAATCTGTATTTTCTTAAAATAAGAAAAACTGAATTGTTTTTAAAAAAATATGAAAATCCGTTTTTTTATAAAATAAATCTGGAAAGCTAAGTCTTCTTATTAAAAAATTTGGACATTTTTTAAATCTGGAAAACTGATGTTTTTTTCTTTCTATATATGAAAATAAATCTAGTTTTCCAAATTTAGTTTTAAAAAACGGGTTTTCTATATTTTAAAAAAAATATTTAATTTTTCCGAAATTTTATAAAAATTCATTTTTTTCACATTTTGACAAGAAAAACATTTTTTCCGGATTTTATTTGAAAAATAAAAGTGTCCTAAGAAAATGAAATCATGAAAATCAAGATTTTTTGAGACATTTTAAAAAAATAATCAAGTTTTCCATATTTTTAACAAGTCCATTTTTCCATGTTTTAAAAAAAATTGATGCTTTCATTTTTCTTTTTATTTTTTAAAAAAAAAAAAAAGAACAAACGGGTTTTTAAGAAAAAATCAAATTTTTAAAAAAAAATTAAAAAAAATGGGTTTTCAAAATAATTTTTTAAAAGAAAATTTAGTTTTTTAATTTATTTTTTATCCATATTTTCAGTTTTGTTTTTTTTTTTTTTTTAAAAAAAGGGCTTTAAAATTCATTTTTTTATTTTTTTAAAAAAAAATTGACATTAAGCTGAAAAAAAATTAAAAAAAAAGAAAACAAATAAATACACATGTGAGAAGGAGAGTGTATGTCACTCTCCCATATGAGAGTGGGCATCAATGTTTAGGGGGGTAATTATTCGGTTTTAAATAAGTTTATGCCGTAATAAAATTCAAGAAAAGGTAAGGTGTGTCGTAGCAACTTCTGGTATAGTTCAGGGGGTAATAGTGTCTTATCCCAAATATCAAAATAGATTAATATGCTTCAAGCCAGTTTTTTCGTAAATATGTTCCCTTGAAGTTGGAGAAATAAAAAGATTAGAAACAAAACAAGATGTTTCCTAGTTATTACTCCCTCCGATTCAAAATTAATGAATTCCTAACACTTTTTTTGGTTCAAAATTGAAAAACAATTCAAAGTTCAAAAAGTTATTAATTACTAATTTTTTTTCAAAATATCCTTCTCTCAAATGGTTTTTCAAATTCCAACATTGACTATTTTTACTTATAAGAAAAGTTTTAGGGAAAGTAAGAGGATAATATTGTTAAATGACCATTTAATTAAAGTGATTACTCTCTCCGTCCATTGTAATTTCTAAAAATAGATGCCTCAAGTTACTCCCTCCGTTTCATTTTACTTGGCTTCTGTACTAAAAATAGATTTTTATTTTACTTGTCCATTTTAGCAAACAAAGAGAATTTTATTATTTTTTTCTCATACTACCCTTAGTATTAAATAACTACATAAAGTACTGCACTAGTCAAATTTTTAATTCTAAAGCATCATTAATAATGTTAGTTTGGTAAAAGATACCCCTTTAGTTTTGTAAAAGACACCCCTAATAAAAGTTTTCTTAAGGGATGTATCAAGTTAACATGGGCCAAGTAAATGAAATGGAGGGAGTATTTGTTGTTTTAAAAGTGCAAGACGAAATTAAGTTACCTTGAATAGTAATTGTTCTTGTAGATTACAAACACATTAATTATGAAAAAATAATATGAACAAAATAAATATTCAAAAAATAGAGATTAATCTTAAAACATTAATAAATGTAAACTAATAAAAAAATCCCTCTTAATATTTTTTCAAGAATTGTGTCAAAGAAAAATATAAAGTAACTATCTTACTTATTGAAAATATTTTACGGAAGACTTTTTAACGTTGGAAAGGAGCATATTTTCAAGCTTATTTTATCTTTGAAAGGCCCTAGGAAGCAATCCTCCTCCACCCTTTGACGGCCTCGGAAATCATAGTCGTTGGTTGTCTCGTTGACTATATTTTTTCAACTTTACGTCTTATAAAGACAGATTTAATGAGAACAATCATTCTTTCCATTTATTTTACTTGTTATAGTATTTGTTTTCACTCCTCTTGAGAAAATATTAACTAAAAATAATTTGATTAAACTATTTTTATTTATTCATTGATCTCATTTAATAATCCTCTTTGTTTTATCTTATTAATCTCTGTTCACATTTATTAAATAGGGATAAAGGTAGAAACTAGTAATTAATTTTATCTTTTTTCTAAAATGACAATTACTCCTCTGTCTATTTTTACTTGTCCTGTATTGACTTGACACACATCTTAAAAAGTCATAAATAGAATGACAATTTTTACGATATCACCCTTAATTATTAGTAAGTCATCTAATGATTGAAATCAATAAAACATATTAGTCACTAAGAATTTCTTGAACTTCCCAACCCATTAATTAATAATAAAGGTAAAATAGGTATGAAGCTGTGAAAAATTATCTCTTGATTTTTCAAACTAAACAAGTAAAAATGAATAACTATTTTTAATATACATGACAAGTAAAAATTGACGGAAAGAATATTTTAAACCATTTATTTTTAATAAGGACGACAAATAAAGTGGACAAGAGGGAATAATACTTGGAACTAATGATAATTGGATATGAGGGCTACACTACAAGAAAGTATAGAAATCGCAACAAAATTTTTATATTTGGCAACAAGGCAAATGATTTTTTTGTTGCCAAAGAATTTAATTTTGTTGCCATAGTATTGATTATTGTTGCAAAAAGTACTTTTGGCAACTAAAAAAAAAAAATTGTTGCACGTTGTTGCAATAACAGCCGTTAGGAAATACTTTTTCCAATAATAATTAATCTATGGCAGCAAAAAAAAATTGTTGCCAGATATATTTTCTCGTAGTGCTATAAAAGAAAGGGGTTGATATTGGTATCTTACAGACTAAAAATATGGTATGTGGATCTCTTTTTTAAGGAAGCTTTTCAAGAAGCATTATAATATAGTTTCGGAGATGATTTATCATAAAACGTTTTCTTAATTATTCGACAACTGAATCATGTTAAAGGAAAAAAATGTTAGACTTCATACTCCTTCCGATAAATTGAAGTTTTAGTCGCTAAACATTGGTCCAAAATAATTGATGTTTCATAAAATCAAGAAAGTATTTAGTTCCCTTTTCCAAATTTGTCCTTGACACATTCGCTTATTCCCATAATAATTATGACAACCTTAAAAGAAAAGAAAATCATAATTAAGGGTATTAAATCTAAATCTATATATAACTAGTGAAGTTACCCGCGCTTCGCGCGGTCATTAAAAATAATAAAAAAAAATATGTATTTGTTAAATAATTAATTTTGCTTGTAAATCTAGACAAAGAAAATAATTAAATTATCATGTATATAAATAATCATTTTAACGTCATATTTTTCATAAAAGAAAATACTAATCCAATATCGTTCATGATTCTATTGTCTCTTTATAATTCTTTTAACATTCTATATAAAATTTTGTCTAAAAGTATTTGTGAAAAATATTTCGTTATAAATATAAACCCATTATAATTGGCTATTTAAACTTCAAAAATAAAAATTGATCAAACATAAGAAAGAAATAATATTGAAAAGTTGCGGGATAGATGACGTGTAATAATTGTTATTACCTGTATAAAGAATAGTGACACCTTCATCATGACCGTCTTAGCATTTTAAGTTTTAGGTAACTTATATTTGAAAATGAAAAAAGGAAGACAACAAAAGATAAGAAACTAAATATTATATTAGAATTCATGCAAAAAAAAAAGGTTAAATTGTAATTTTTTAACCCTATGTTTGGATGGTTGTTTCTCATGGTTCATTAATGTACAGTATGGTATGGTACAGTATGGTGTTGTATTGTATTGTACTGTATTAATGAACACAATGTTTGGATAGACTGTATCGTTTGTTGTGGTTTAATAACATTTGTATTGTTTCGTTTGACTGTATGATACTGTATAATAACTTGTAAGTTTACAAAAATACCCTTAACTCTTAATTAGAAATTAGACAATATATATTAATAAAATTCAGGTAAAGAATAAAATAGGAATTTTAAAAAATAATTAGGTAGTGAGTAGGGGTGGTGGAGGGGTGGGTGGTTCTGGGATGAGGGTGGGGGTAGTGGGTGGTAAGGTGGGAGTGAGTGGTTGTGGGGGTGCGGTTGGGTGGTGCTGAGGGGTAGTAGGTGGTGGAGGGGTGGGTGGTTGTGGGATGAGGATAGGGGTAGTGGGTGGTAGGGTGGGGTAAGTGGTTATGGGGGTGGGTGGTGGTGAGGGGTAATGGGGTGGTGGAGAGGCGGTTGTGGGATAAGGGTGGGGTGGGGGTAAGTGGCGTGGGTGGTGTTACACCCCAGAAAATTTCACGTTACTAAGGCTGCAGACGGCTTAATGTGAGCTCAAGGAGGAGCAAATATTACAAGTATAAAGGATGAAATTCTACCGTATTAGCATGAGGATAGCATGAGTATGATATTTGGAATTCATACAGTATGATTGGAATGATACGTTAAAAGATATATAGCCCTCGTAATCGTAAGCTGAGGTGGGGTGTTACACCTCGCATTTTTGCACATTTGAATATTTCGAGTTAATGGCGGGAAGTTGAGGACGAGGTTATATTTTTAGTTTGGTTGGATGCGCAAGTCGCTTATAATATTATTGGCATGGAGTATAAGGGCAAATTTGGAATTCGGAAATTATCATTTATGACTTGTTGGAAGAAAAAAAAGAAGAGAAAAGAAGAAAAAGACATGGAGCATGTGCATGGCACATGTGATTAAAGGATGACTAGGTAATGCATGGAATTCATCTTTTATTATTAGAAAAGAATTCAAGAAACTTGGAAGGAAAGAAAAGGAAAAATCTAGAAATTTGAAGAGAATTGGAGAAAGAAAAAGAAGGAAAAAAACGGCCAAGAGGCACATGATAAGTCATGTGCCTATAACTATATATATATATATGTATAAGTGAGGAAGACATGAGGCTTGTTCATCATTTTGAGCTCTAGAAAATTCAAGAAAAGTTGAAGAAAGAAAGAGAGAAAGGGACGGCCAAGGGCTGGCCAAAAACACCCCTTGATTTTGGTCTTGGAAAATATTTTCTTCTTGTTTCTCTACTAATTGGAAGGCCCTCGTCGACGTGGAGTAATTGTTGAAGCAAGAAAAACACTCCTCCTTGCAAACTATGATTCTAGCCGAATGGCAAAGGTGAAGGAAAAGGTGAGGTTCTATCCTCTTTTGCATGTTTTATAGATGTTTTGGACATGTTGTAACGTATGGAAATGGATGGAAATCATGAGAATATGGATATGGTGTTGTGGCCGTATGTGTTGTGGTGGCCGTGTGTGTGTGTGTTGTAGTGAAAGACTAATTTATTTGGTATGTTTAGAATGTTGTGTTGTGGATTCTATGTAGTGAAAATGAATGTTTAATGATGCATGTTGGGATTGGAAATGTTGTGGGCTGATTTGGAGCTTAATTTGATTTCAATATGGCTTCTTGTTTGATGAGAAATGATGTTGTTAGCATATGGAATTGTTGACATAGTTTATGAATTTGAACGTAGAAAATGTGTGGTGAATGTTTCTAGTTGAGTTGGAAGGTGTTGGCCGAAGTAGTATGTTGATTGAATCGTTTTGGATGTTATGTGAATTGAGTTAAATTGAATTGAATATTATGAGTATTGCGAGAATAATTGTTGGAATTGTTGTCGATAGTTTGGCCGGGTTGAATTCCGGGTGTTGTTGTTGATAATTGGCCAAGTTGAACTTGGTGGGATGGCGCATTTACGGGAAATCTCGCCAAAATTTCTATAGACAAATGTGCATTCAAGATTGAACTTCTAAAGACTCTAAACAAAGTTTGGTCAAAGGACCAATTGTAGAATTTGGCGAAGTTGGAAGCTTCGAATTTGGAGCGGCGTACAAGGCGGAAAAGGTATGTAAGGCTTACCCTTCTTTCTATGGCATGTCTTAGACGTAATAAGCTTGAATACGTATCTCGGGGACAATTCCTTTCCTAGAAATCCGAGATTGAAATTAGTCACTATTCGTTCGCAGAATTGAATCAAGTGTTCATGAATAGTTGAAAGAAAGGTCTAAACACCTAGAACTTGCATGAATAAGACCTGTATGCCCTAAGTCTTTTATAAGCCTTGTCATGAAATGTATTATACGTGAACTGCATACGCCACCTCACTTGACTCGAGGTGGGCCCACTATTCCCTAATTCCCTCCTGTGGCTCCCTTCGGGTTATTTCAATATTACAGTTAAAGGAAACTTTTGAATATTATTCCGACTACTAAATAAGAATTGCTTTAACTAAACCCTTAACCCCAATGCATGATTTTTCCTCACTAAAAGTTTACAAGCGTTTTCCAAAATATTCTTTTTCTTCAAAAACCAAGTTTTACAATATTGAAAGTTTTAGTAACTAAAGCAACGACTATGATTCTATGATGACTAGGATCCTATGATGACTATGATTCTATGATACCTATGATTCTATGATGTCAGCTATGCTATGTCTATAACCCGATATGCTATGACATGTTCTATGTTGATAGTCTCGCCTTATGATTATCGTCCCTTCAAGGTGAGACAAAGCGACCATGATTACTCCATAAAGCGATCGGAGGGTTCCGACCTTACGTCACTCCGATAAGTACATGATTTCCCTTGGGCTCCCCTGCATGCTATGGTATATATATATATATATATGTATAAAAATGTATTTGGGGAAAACTGGGAAAAAGGGCAGAGCGCTATGGGCGCTGGGCTATACTCACGGTACATGTACCCGTACTTGACTTGATATCATCCCGGACGCGGGATGCCCGGACGCGGGATATATTCATTTGTGGCTAAATGGATCGGCTGCCGACGCCTCGGCAATATACCATGTTGTGCTTTCTATATTTACGAAAAGAAATGTTTTTCAAAGGCAGTTTAGCATGCATGGCGTCTGCCCCCAGGGGCATTCAGATACACAGGTTACTCTGCTATCCGATGATATGTTCTATGTTCCTATGCAGTAATTGTTCACATATACAGGTTGTTCCTTTACCTCACGATACGATATCCTGTTTTTACTCATGTTTATATCTCTTACTATGATATTATTCATGTCTTACATACTCAAGTACATTGCTCGTATCGACCCTCTTCTTCGGGGCCGCGTTTCATGCCGCGTTGTAAGCCCGGATAGCCGAAGCTAGCATAGAAGATGTCCAGCGGAGTTGGTAGGCTCCACTTGTCCAGGAGTGCTGCCGAGTCACAGTATATGTGCCATGACGATATGTTCAGAGTTAGAGACTTTGCAGACAGAGTCGTGGGTCTAGAGTGTCAGCCTAAAAACAGAGTTCCACTGGTTGATGTGTTTTTATTTTACGGAGCCCTCTTATTTACAAACTGCGTTTACTTGAGAAACGACGAAAAGATTTTGGAAAAAAATTTACTATGTATTTTACTTTACTTTGTCTTATGATTCCAAGAGATCACATGTGTACTAAGAGTTAGCGGGTTCGCTCGGCTCCGAATATGGAGTCGGGTGCCCATCACACCCTAGTAAAGTCGGGGTGTGACAAAGTGGTATCGAGCGGAGTCGGTCCAAGGGTTGTACGCAAAGTCGTGTCCGGTAGAATCCTGTTTATGGGTGTGAAGCCAGCCACACTTATAAACGGGGGAGGTCGCGGGGCATTTAGGAATTGTTGACCTTCTTTCTCGTCATTATATCGTGCGATAGAGCCAAGTCATAGGAAGTAAGATTCATCATATTAATCGTTGATTCCGCAGCGCCCGATATCGGCGGAAAAGGCGAATGATGATATGGAAAGTCAGAAAAGGTAAGATTGGACTGATATACTTGTTCTGTTACGTGGAGCTGGGCGCCAGACAGGAAATAGCTATACAAGCAGGCGGAAGATGGACATCAGGAATTAAAAAGGGCAAAACGGTCATTGTAGAAGAAAGGACGTATTACGAAGATATCTCGGAAGTTGTAAAGTTTTGATTGGCTTCAGATCGAGTAGTAAAGGCCATGTGAGAAAGTGAACGCAAAAATATCAGCGTTAAGGCATCGGATTTCAGCAAAGTTTTGAGGTTAAGCGTGCTCAGGTGGGAGCAATTCCATGATGGGTGACCCCCTGGGAAGTATGCCAGAAATTCCATATATTGAGACCTAAGGGACAAACGAGAAGTTAAGAGTAACCTAAGGAAAACCAGAGTGTATGGAGTGGCTAGAAACCTTAAGAGGTCGCGTGAGACGAGGCAGACTAGCTCGGTAAGGAGACAAAAAGTGTATTACAACCCGGGGAAGTTGGATAGGCTTGAACAGTGTTTGGAAGTATTATGTGGGTTAGTTGATAGTAATTATAAATATGTATGAAGGCGTAGGATATCTCAAATATGATTGTATCGGTGGACGTGTGAATCCCAGCAACCAAAGTTACGGTACAAAAGGCATTAGTCGAGTAAAGGTACCGAAGTTCAAGTGACAGCAAGAGTAAATGGTGCAGGTGTTGCAAAGTAAGCTATTATTATTCTACTGTAGATTGAGATTGGGAATGAGGATATGAGACGAAGTATAAATGGATAATGGTATAGATGCGCCCCAAAAGGGGGGAAGCAGGTGAGAGAAATGTAAGGATGAGATAAAGACGGTTGATACGGTAGTGTGTGTGATATGAACGCTTGAGCTGCGAGGAGACCTTTTCGAAGTGAATTAGTGAGGTCGGGGAAACCGACAATAAGTGGATAGAAGTCCGGATAATGTTTAAGGTAATATGAGAAGTTCGCACAAACTTTGAGTAGTGCGACGCCAGAAAATGGACGTATGTAAAGAGAAAGAGTATGACAAAGAGAACGGTATTGGATAGCTTAAGAACTAATGTGAAGGACGGAAAATAACTTCGAAAAGGGAGCTCCCCCGAGGTGCTTATGCGACCCTGTAAGGCTAGTTGAACATTCGAGGACGAATGTTCCAAAAGGAGGGAAGGATGTTACACCTCGCATTTTTGCACATTTGAATATTTCGAGTTAATGGCGGGAAGTTGAGGACGAGGTTATATTTTTAGTTTGGTTGGATGCGCAAGTCGCTTATAATATTATTGGCATGGAGTATAAGGGCAAATTTGGAATTCGGAAATTATCATTTATGACTTGTTGGAAGAAAAAAAAAAGAAAAGAAAGAAAAGACATGGAGCATGTGCATGGCACATGTGATTAAAGCGATGACTAGGTAATGCATGTATTTCATCTTTTATTATTATAAAATAATTCAATAAACTTGGAAGTAAAGAAAAGGAAAAATCTAGAAATTTGAAGAAATTTGGAGAAAGAAAAAGAAGGAAAAAAACGGCCAAGAGGCACATGATAAGTCATGTGCCTATAACTATATATATATATATGTATAAGTGAGGAAGACATGAGGCTTGTTCATCATTTTGAGCTCTAGAAAATTCAAGAAAAGTTGAAGAAAGAAAGAGAGAAAGGGACGGCCAAGGGCTGGCCAAAAACAGCCCCTTGATTTTGGTCTTGGAAAAATATTTTCTTCTTGTTTCTCTACTAATTGGAAGGCCCTCGTCGACGTGGAGTAATTGTTGAAGCAAGAAAAACACTCCTCCTTGCAAACTATGATTCTAGCCGAATGGCAAAGGTGAAGGAAAAGGTGAGGTTCTATCCTCTTTTGCATGTTTTATAGATGTTTTGGACATGTTGTAACGTATGGAAATGGATGGAAATCATGAGAATATGGATATGGTGTTGTGGCCGTATGTGTTGTGGTGGCCGTGTGTGTGTGTGTTGTAGTGAAAGACTAATTTATTTGGTATGTTTAGAATGTTGTGTTGTGGATTCTATGTAGTGAAAATGAATGTTTAATGATGCATGTTGGGATTGGAAATGTTGTGGGCTGATTTGGAGCTTAATTTGATTTCAATATGGCTTCTTGTTTGATGAGAAATGATGTTGTTAGCATATGGAATTGTTGACATAGTTTATGAATTTGAACGTAGAAAATGTGTGGTGAATGTTTCTAGTTGAGTTGGAAGGTGTTGGCCGAAGTAGTATGTTGATTGAATCGTTTTGGATGTTATGTGAATTGAGTTAAATTGAATTGAATATTATGAGTATTGCGAGAATAATTGTTGGAATTGTTGTCGATAGTTTGGCCGGGTTGAATTCCCGGGTGGTTGTTGTTGATAATTGGCCAAGTTGAACTTGGTGGGATGGCGCATTTACAGGGGAAATGCTGCCAAAATTTCTATAGACAAATGTGCATTCAAGATTGAACTTCTAAAGACTCTAAACAAAGTTTGGTCAACAGGACCAATTGTAGAATTTGGCGAAGTTGGAAGCTGAATTTGGAGCGGCGTACAAGGCGGAAAAAGGTATGTAAGGCTTACCCCTTCTTTCTATGGCATGTCTTAGACGTAATAAGCTTGAATACGTATCTCGGGGACAATTCCTTTCCTAGAAATCCGAGATTGAAATTAGTCACTATTCGTTCAGTAGAATTGAATCAAGTGTTCATGAATAGTTGAAAGAAAGGTCTAAACACCTAGAACTTGCATGAATAAGACCTGTATGCCCTAAGTCTTTTATAAGCCTTGTCATGAAATGTATTATACGTGAACTGCATACGCCACCTCACTTGACTCGAGGTGGGCCCACTATTCCCTAATTCTCCCTTGTGGCTCCCTTCGGGTTATTTCAATATTACAGTTAAAGGAAACTTTTGAATATTATTCCGACTACTAAATAAGAATTGCTTTAACTAAACCCTTAACCCCAATGCATGATTTTTCCTCACTAAAAGTTTACAAGCGTTTTCCAAAATATTCTTTTTTCTTCAAAAACCAAGTTTTACAATATTGAAAGTCTTAATGACTAAAGCAATGACTATGATTCTATGATGCTATGATGACTATGATTCTATGATACCTATGATTCTATGATGTCAGCTATGCTATGTCTATAACCCGATATGCTATGACATGTTCTATGTTGATAGTCTCGCCTTATGATTATCGTCCCTTCAAGGTGAGACAAAGCGACCATGATTACTCCATAAAGCGATCGGAGGGTTCCGACCTTACGTCACTCCGATAAGTACATGATTTCCCTTGGGCTCCCCCGCTATGGTATATATATATATATATATGTATAAAAATGTATTTGGGGAAAACCGGGAAAAAGGAGCGACGCTATGGGCGGCGGGCTATACTCACGGTACATGTACCCGTACTTGACTTGATATCATCCCGGACGCGGGATGCCCGGACGCGGGATATATTCATTTTGTGGCTAAATGGATCGCCGACGCCCGGCAATATACCATGTTGTGCTTTCTATATTTACGAAAAGAAATGTTTTTCAAGAGCGGTTTAGCATGCATGGCGTACGCAAGGGCGTTCGGATACGTTGTGTTGTTACTCGCTATCCGATGATATGTTCTATGTTCCTATGCAGTAATTGTTCACATATACAGGTTGTTCCTTTACCTCACGATACGATATCCTGTTTTTACTCATGTTTATATCTCTTACTATGATATTATTCATGTCTTACATACTCAGTACATTGCTCGTACTGACCCCTCTTCTTCGGGGGGCTGCGTTTCATGCCGCGCGGCAGTAAACCCGGATGAGTGGAAGCTAGCATAGAAGATGTCCGGCGGAGTTGGTAGGCTCCACTTGTCCGGGGAGTGCCGCCGAGTCACGGTATATGTGCCATGACGATATGTTCGAGTTAGAGACTTTGCGGACGAGTCGTGGGTCTAGAGTGTCGACCTAAAAACGAGTTCCACTGGTTGATGTGTTTTTATTTTGCGGAGCCCTCTTATTTACAAACTGCGTTTACTTGAGAAACGACGAAAAGATTTTGGGAAAAATTTTACTATGTATTTTACTTTACTTTGTCTTATGATTCCAAGAGATCACATGTGTACTAAGAGTTAGCGGGTTCGCTCGGCTCCGAATATGGAGTCGGGTGCCCATCACACCCTAGTAAAGTCGGGGTGTGACATGGGGTCCACATGTCGAGATTTTATAAAGGACATATGACAAGTTATATGGATAATATAT